>NW_020227272.1:0-1162 GCF_003070985.1 Temnothorax curvispinosus
CTCCCGGCACCCGCGACATTCGTTTAGCGCGCGCGTTTCGCTTTAACGAAACGAGACATACACGAGATGCACGGGATGCACCGATACACGCGGATCGCGATCCCGAGCAAACCCGGCGCGAGAGGCAACATGGCGGACGCGACTGCGCGCCCCGCTCCACCTAGCGCGGCGCCCTCTACGGATAATCTCAATATCGTCGGAGAAACATCTGATTATTCTGATTTACCGTTGTGTCGCGTTAACTGGCACACCGCAGCGATCGCCCGATACTTTCGTTGGGCATTCACGAGCGCAGTTCACTTAAACGCACGCAACGTGCGCGGAAATTACGCGGAGCGACCGCACGGACGGGACCGTGACTTGACTGACTTCGAAGGAACGCCACTGCACTGGTGCGCTAGACGCGCGCCGAACATAGAGCCGAACATGGCGGACGCGCGTGCGCTGTACGTAGCGTCTGCGACGTATCCACCCACGATATCGCAAAATGATGACTGATTACTATTGCAGTTCGTTGATTAGCGCGTCATAACAGTCAGCCGAGACTTCCGATCGCTATCCAACGACGCGCGCTCTCACGCACGGTTCTTCTTGACCAGCGAAACGCGAAAAGCACGGAGCAACCGCGACCGGCTACACGGAACGGATACGTCGCACTGCTGGGCCGGCGGGGCGACGCAAACTTGTGGCTGCGCATGCGCGCGTCCCGACTCGCGCGCCCACCAAATTTGAAAATCCGGATATTGTCGGGAATCAGTTTATCAAGTGCCTTGATTTCCACGTAACGACGCGGTATTTCGTTCGACATTTTCCGTGATTCTCGCGAATTCGCGATTTTCGCGTATCGACCTCTGATAAAGTATATACAACGCTACAGGTGTTACAACTTCGAATTGTGGCGCGAGAGAAACATATGGCGGTCGTGCAAACGTGTAATTTGTATATACAAGAAATAATCAGATCGAGAAATATAAATTCTTTTTTGTTCGTAATGCTTTAGAACAAAAGATAATTAATATAATAATACAACTTTATGTAATTTTACGGATAAAAGAAGGCAATAAAGAAATGAGCTAGTAATTATATAGTCATATAAGTAAACAGAATGAGAGAGAATAATTAACAATTATCAGCTTCTATAAACCAGAACCTTTTTGGAAAT
>NW_020227273.1:0-4878 GCF_003070985.1 Temnothorax curvispinosus
ATTCGAAACTGCAGACCATGCGTATTGTTCAGAAAAGAAGTCTTTACCTCTGCAACTCCGCTCCTCTAATAATACTTTGCCACACACTTATATATCCGAACACAATTATTTTGCTGACACTGGAAAGAAGAATAAAGGGTATTTTGTAAAAGAAGTGTCTAATGATGCAAAGAAAAAATTGGGTTGGGTAAATAGTAAAAGAAATACACATGCTGATTACTGCCCATTATTGAGGAGTCCGAGGAGTTCTCTAGAGCAATTATTGACAGAATCAAATATGGAAATAATATGATTTTGTAACATAATTTAGAATAGATATAAAATAATATGATTTTGTAACATAAATTTGATTTGATATGAAATAATATGATTTTGCAACATAATTTTGAATTAATATTAAATATGATTTTGTGACATACCTAATTTTGAATTGATATTAAATAATATGATTTTGTGACATATCTAATTTTGAATTAATATTAAATAATATAATTTTGTAACATAATTTTGAATTGATATGAAATAAAATACACATTTACTTAATAAAAAAATGTTTATTTTTATATTTTAACAAAATTCTATTAATAGTACATCTATTTGACGTTTACAGAGAAATTGCGTAACATGGGGAATCTATTTAATAACATAGTCAAAATAATATACTTAATAATATATGTAACTTGAAATTAATTATAAATCACTCTCAAGAATAGGAACTAAAATTTGAGAAATATCACAGAATTGTGAGGAACAATATATCCATTTAAAATAAAAAACAAGTTGCACAACATGGAATCTACTTAGACAATAATATACTTAATAATATATGTACCTAATTTAAAATCTAAATTAGTAAAAAATAAGAACTAAATTTTTGGCACAATGTCACAAAAGTGTGAAAAATAATATATCCATTTAAAATAAAAAAATTGCACAATATGGATTTACTTAATATTATAAATAATAATATATTTAATAATGTATTAAAATTTGAATTTAAATCACTCTCAAGAATAAGAACTAAAAATCTAGAAATATTAGAATTGACAAAAACATAAAATAAAAAAATTGCACAAAATGGAATTTACTTAATAATATAAACTCTTAAGTTTTTATCTGGGACGTGGATTAAAAGCGTCAGCAAGTAATCTTGAACCCATACTTTTACTAGCAAAAGCAGTATTCTGGTTACTTTTTGGGCAAGGTAGTAATTGACGGAGTCGCATGCTAAGAAATCTTGAAATTAATGTTTGTCTTTGGTCATGACATGTAGACAATAAAAATGAAGATAATTCCATCATTATATGACTTTCCAAAGTACATTTGAGTGATCCTCCTAAATCTTTCATTATGTTCTCAGAAGCCATTATAATTGATTCTGCACCATGAAGAATCTGATACACTTCATCAGACACTCGTACTAATGCAGCTTCTACAAATTCACATACAAGCAAAAGTCCAGCTTTGGGATGATCTACAGGTTCCTGGTGTAGTAAACTATTGTAACATACTTTACATTTTATACTTGACTGCAGCTTACGGAGAACATATCCACACATCTTGTATAAGGTTTCTTCTTCTTCCAAGGACAAGGATGGACAGTCTTGCAGTTTTGACAGTTTAATAGAAAGTTCGGAAGTTTGTTTTGTGTTTGGCCTTTCAATTTTCTGCATGAGACTGATCAATGTGGGGCTGTCATCATGGTCGTAACTGGAATTTGAAATGCGAGTGGCTTCCCCAGATATGCTCAAATTTTTTAGGCGGTACTTGAAGTCTCTTGCTGTAGGCTTAGGACAACTTGATCGAACTTGAGAAAATTTATTTTCAACTGAATCTTGAGTCAAATTACCAAGATATACAAATTCGAAAGATTTCTTTTGCAAAAGGTAGTTTTGAATTTCCAATATACAATCACAGTACATTATTACGTGAGACCGAGTTACTTTCCAATTCTCTCCCAAGTCAGCATTTTTAAATATATTGTTCACTAGTTGGATGATTTTAATGGAAGTTGTATAAGCATCCATGTTGTGGAAACTGAGAGCAAAACGTGTTTCTGGAAGTCACAATTTTAAACCAGTGTCGCAAAATCAATATAAACCAACCTGTCGTTATCATGACAGGATCCTGAAGTAATTCACCATATCGGAAAAGACCACTTGCTGTCTGTTCATTTAATACTGAGATTGTAGTATAAACTTTCATTTTTTTTAAATGATTTGCTTTAATATTTTTCTTCTTCAATTTTGGTGCAAATTTCAAGCCCATGTCAGACTGCTGTTCATCAAGCCATTCGATCAAATTCATATCTATAGTTTCCGTTGGTAAACCATATTCACGAACCAATTCATCCGGAAGAGTAATAATCCCAATTTTCATGAGCATTTCTTTTAGATTTTTAAACACATGAACTACATCAGGCAAAGCAAATAACTTCTCCTTCTTATCAAAAGGATGCTGTATACTGTATTGAATATCATTTTTACGGCAACTGAAGCCCAGCTGGTTTAAAATACCTCTGTTTCCCATGTCACAAACTAATACAAGCACGTAAAGCCCAGAAGTTTCACATTTTTCTAACAGGGATAAAATAAAGTCTTTTACAGTTGCACTGTCTGTAGAAGTTGATGTGAAATGGTACGCTAAAACTTGTTTATATCGTTTATAGACTCCAGCAATAAGAAATAGCAAAGCCTTGGATGCTGCAATTGGAAGGGCTGGAAGAGTACAGTATCCCATGTTTGAATCACTACCTCGATCGTACTCAATTTTAGGCTCTATACTCATTTCATCGAAGACAAGGCAACAAAGTTTACTTCTCTCCTCCATATTGTTGATTCTACTTTCTAGACACAAGAAAATATCCTCCAGGATTCCTGGGTTGAATGAAATATTTTGAATTTTTCTCTGAAGTGTTCTTGGTGCAGGGAGCTCAACATCAAATGCTTTCCTAACTCGATTGTATCCGCTTGTACCACATGCAGTCCAAAGGCTGAGCCCTTTTATAATTGATTTGTCAGAATATTGACTTGGTCTTGATGTTAATTTATCAACTGATGAATTGATTCTTATGATCTGTTGATTGAGTTTCTCTAGTTGTTTCTTTAAAGCTTTGTTATCAGCGGTAACTTCTTTTAGTTTTGCATCTTGGTCATTTATCTTCCTAGTTTGAGTCATCCGTATTTCATTTAACTTCAACTTCAGATTTTCATTGTCTTTTGACAAAGTATCTATCTTAGAAATTAAAGCTTGTCTTGAATTTATATCTAATTCATTGTGATTCATATCCAAATTTGATTTATTCTGATTTATATCCATATTTGATTCTGTCCATAATTGGTCTATAGAAATCGGACTCCTCAATAATGGGCAGTGATCAACATGTCTATTTCTTTCACTATTTACTAAGCCCAATTTTTTCTTTGCATCATTAGACACTTCTTTTATAAAATACTCCTTATTCTTCTTCCCAGTGTGAGCAAAATAATTGTGTTCGGATATATAAGTGTGTGGCAAAGTATTATTAGAGGAGCGGAGTTGAAGAGGTAAAGACTTCTTTTCTGAACAATACGCATGATCTGCAGTTTCGAATGGCTTGGTGGACTTCTTCCTTAATTTATTTTTTTTATTAGTCTCCTTATCATACGGGCATACACAAAAATGGCATGGTATGGCATTTTCACATAATTGCTTCCGTCCAGCAACGAGCTGTATATCCACTGAATTGAAATGGACCTGAAATATAAGAAAAATATTACAGGACTGAGAAATAGGACAAATATAAATTAGAAACACTAGTTATTAAAAGCTCTATTCCTTTTACAGCTGATAATAAACTAATGAAAATTAATTTTTATCACTCACCTCACAAATTCTTTGAAATGTGGGTCGCCAATCCGAGCCCTTCCCAAGCGCTGCTATTTATTTCTGTCGTAACTCTTCGTTTGATGGAAAATTAAAGACAGAGTAACCTTTATTACTGTTATTGGTACAGCGATTTGCCGCACAAAAGGTTGGCATCGCGAGTCTGAACAAAAAATGTGCAATAATTAATGCAAAGCATTTAATAATGCAATAACAATAATTCGTTGAATAAAAGCCTATAAATAATAAAAAGACGTCAAAGATAGACGTAAAATGTACTAACCTCTATAAGATGACAGTGAAACACATGTGTTGTTGCATGTGTCACACGCGTTGTCGCTATGTATAATTCAATATGGCAGCAGCTACATAAGCACAATTCACCCTGACCAATCAGCGTCATCTCACGATCACGTGATCATTGGCGAATCTCTGTTACACTATAGGATCTCTACAGGACCCCGCATGCTTATGCTCGGTCTATCGCTTTCTATATTTATGATTGCGCACGACACAGTTCTATAGGAAGTACAGATTTGAGCATCGTGTGGTAGCGGCACGCTTCTTCACCGCTATACTTTGCAAAGCATATGCGTCGTTGACGCATGGTATCGTTAGGTGTGAAGCATAAGTGTCGCACTTTTGCAGACTTTGCCTATATGCTTCTATTGACGATATAAACTTGTGTCGTATTTGTCGGAATTTTTTTTTGACATTGTTTGCGGTTCTTATTTTGCATAGTTTTATCTTTTTCCTATCTGTTTCTCTTTCCATATCTGTCTTGTAGTTGTAAGGCATTCGCTTTTCTCGACTTTGCTCGTGATCTACGTAACTGAATTTTTTTGCCATCTGTTCATTTAAATAAAAAAAATTATTTGTCAAATTTTATTTTTGACATCGCTTACCAATTTTTTTTGCAAATTTAAAATGGGATACAATAAAAATATTTTACAACATATTTTGTCAAATGCTAAATGTCGCGCTATTAATGATAAAGGTCGCGTTCTTCCACCT
>NW_020227274.1:0-1908 GCF_003070985.1 Temnothorax curvispinosus
GAACACCCAGAGAAAAGATTTATTCAGAACAAATAAAATTTTGTTCAGACTAATAAATTCTTTTATTTATATATCGGCCTAATAGCATTTTATTAATTTCAAGCTTATTTATTTATTTGGCTACATGTTTGTTGCTATAAATAAATATTTTATTAGATACTAAGAGTTCACATATTTAATGTCAACTTAATGACTTTCTTAGTATCTAATAAAATATTTATTTGTAGCAACAATATTTTTTTCTTTAAATAAAATATATTTTTAAATAAAATATATATTTGATTTTTTTTCATATATATAGGCCTATTGCTTTCTGATTTTATACAAAAATTAAATAAAACACAAAATTGCTTAAAATTTGTTTATTTTAATTAAAACTAAAAAAATACAATTTTTAAAATAAACAAAGTATAAAATATACATAGTATATGTATATATGGTATAAAAGTATGCAATTACAGTTTTATACATATAGTTAATTTAATAACAAATCGAAGTTTTTTTTAATTATGCGGCATAAGGAACAGTAATATAATGCTTCTCATTCATTTTGCGCAAATATAAAGGTGTTGAATCTGGCAAATTATTGACATTAATATATCGATTCTGAACATCAACTTCATTAGGTTCAACAACATATGAATGGCAGTGTTCGTCAAAACCGAGGGTGCGTATATTTTGATATGAAAGCAATACTGTCTCCTGCTTTACGAATATAGCTGTCACTAATCCGAAATGTGGCAAATCGTCGTGTGTATCTGTGCGTACAACACATTTCCCTGCTTTATACAATCGCCCGTTATAATCGATCCATTTAATAGCAACGAATTCTTCATCAATTTTGTTTTCTGCAATCGCAATTATAAAAACATTATTATTGAAACTGATGATGATACATTTCCTAAAACTGAAACGACATCGAAACGACGGAACACTCGAGAAAACTGATTTTATTCAAATAAATTTTATAAAAATAAAAAAATTTATTTCATTTTAATAGAATTTATTTGAACCACACATGCCCTCTCATTTGATAAAAATGTTTGTTTATTTGAATAAGATCAAAGACACGAGATGACGAAAAGCTTCGCATTCGTCATATACATTGATCATCTATACATTGTACGAGCTTTCTCTAATGGCCAATTTCTTCACCATCGAATAACCTTATCCTTCGGTTAACCTCACTCTTCATCTTTTTCTAAGGGGGCAGTTAGAAAGAGTGAGGTTAGAAAGAGTGAAGAGTGAGGTTAACCGAAGGATAGAGTTATCCAACGGTGAAGAAATTGGCCCTAAGCGAAAGAAGGACCGACATACATTTTTTACTATAAACGATTAATAACCCATTATGATAGAATAACTGTAAAAGTTATTCTTAGTGAAAGGTGATAATAGGGCGCCGGTCATTCGTCACATCTCACATATATAAGTTTCGTGCATTTTAGAATTTAGAATATACTTGTGAAAATTTCTATGTAGCTCTCCAAGCCTGAATTTTGTAAGAATGTCACCATCTCATGATCCATCTTCACTGTTACAATAATTTTCGACAAAACGCACTGCACACTGCACACGTCTATACAGGACGAGAAACAAAATAAGTGACGGGCGCGCGCGACGCAGCCAGCTACATCTATTAGCAAGCGCAACTTGATTTGATCTATTTGACCAAAAGAAATACTTATTTATATTTTTAATTTTGAATATCGCGTTTATTCAAACCAAAAGAATATTTCTTTATATGGCACAGCTATACATAAATAAAATTATTTAGTTGCACCAAGTAGCTCTCATAGTCACAATCTAATAAAAATTTTGTTCGCACAAATAAAATTATATTATATTCAAATAAATAATGTTCTAATGTACTTATTTATTTGAATGTAATAAATTATTTCTCTGGGTGAA
>NW_020227275.1:0-1401 GCF_003070985.1 Temnothorax curvispinosus
CATTAAGAAAATACTTTTGAACAATTCCTTTCCAATCAATCTCATCAGTAAACACATAAACATCAGAATTAAACAACTTCGGCATAGACGTGACGTGAATAGCACTCCTGTTAATTTTTTCGATGTTTTCCACGGAGATGCGTCGTTCTACCGTATGTCAAAGGTCTTGGCGAAGATGTACGTCTCACACTTAATAACGTTGGCGTCGATACTGTCCACACTGTTCCTAAAAAATTAGACGTCATTATTAAGAGGGGAAAGGACCGTCTCGATAAGAATAATTCTACGGAAGTGGTCTACAGAATAAATTGTGATAATTGCTGTGCATCATACATCGGACAAACAAAACGATACTTAAAAACGCGTGTTACTGAACATTTTAATGATATCAAGAGACACGGTAGTGTCTCGCGCCAAGTATACGCGAAGCGAGATTGACCGTGACTCTTTTACGCGACGCGACGGGTTGTGAGTATACGAGATGTTGAGATCTCGATAACGAGTGGAACGGATCAAGTTCTAAGTAGGCTTGATCGATAGCTTGGGGTCAAATTAGGTAAAGAAAGACGATAATAAGCATTCTGTTGTCAGTGTTACGTCCTGTTGACTCCACGATTTCTTTCTTTCGTGGAATCACTCATCTCATTACACGAAACAGACGGAAACCATAAAATAGCGGTTATCAATTGACGAAGCGGATGCTCTCCAACTGTCATCGCTCATTAAATGGTAAATGACGAAACCTTCCAGAAAACTCAAACCTAATAAAATAGGCAAATTATATACTTGTTTGTCGCATTCCATCTAATTCCACGAAATGAAGCACGAAATTTTAATTATCTCGAAATTTCGTGGCAAAGGGCGCAATAAATTAAAAACGCCATAAGGATCTGGGTGACCTCTCGGGTCACGGGAGGGCTGATCTCACGTTTTTTCGTGAAACGCAGATTTGACCTAAGACCCACGCCTCGCGGCGATTGATAAAGTTAAGCCTCTGGAAGGGACTGTCAAAGGGCAAGATGATAACGTACTCGCCAATGAATAACCGCTAATTAGAAATTGCTGATAGGTAATGACGATTTTTGGAGAAACTTGCCACCGGATAGGCGGAAAATTGAAACCTACGTCACAATCAGAAGAGAACTCCACCCAATCAAATCGGATTAAAACATAATCCCGCCCCCTTAATTTTGTATAAAAATCGCGACTTTGCGCACTTGGAGCCACTTCTGATCCAGTCCGAGACGTCTTGAAACTATCTTTACCAGCCGTATTTATCAATCATCAGCCAACCGTACTCCTCGCTTAAGCGAAACCAGATTTTTGTCGCGTCGCGAGTAGATTCTGTGCGCGTGTCGATCACCCCGCAGTAACCGAGGGTCCGGACGAAATTAATAGCCA
>NW_020227276.1:0-98478 GCF_003070985.1 Temnothorax curvispinosus
ATATGAAATGAAAATCGTTACGTCACACGCAAGTGGGTCGATTATCGACGGTTAGAAATGAGGTTGACCGTAATACGCGATAACGACTGTTTGTATTTGACGTATGGCATCCTCGGATCAAATTACAGGGAGTTAAGAAGATCAGGAACACCGTTGTGATAGCATCGGGGATTATTATTATTCCATCGAGCGTCGCATTATTATGCGGCGGGTCCACTCTCTCGGTCGCATCGCGCAATGTTAGGTAATCCCAACGTTGCTCGGACGCGAGATCGCGATTCGCTATGCACGGCCCGAAATTATGCGCGCTATCATTTCTGCCAGTGAATTAATGTAAACAGCCGCGATATAATGCCCGAACGGCGGCCGAATGGCATCAATTATGTCGGCGCGCGTGTAAATAAGTGCCGAGCGCGCTACGAAAATTATTATAATATATCCGCGCGACAAGCGCGTTTAATTGCGCGGCGCGTTTGTCGCGTTCGTCAACTATTATTAATCGCGGATCCCCGGCTAACGTTAATTATCCGTAACGCGGTTCGACTAATACGGAATATTTTCTACGCGTTTGGATCGCTGACCTAATTCTATATCACTGTTATGTAAAGATATTCTAGAGGGAATAATCATATTTTGTATCTTTTATGTTTAATGATTCTCAATAATGATTCTGACACCTCACAATTTTCAAAAGTTCTAAGTTAATGTTGTAAAAAAAGACAATCTTAAACTTTCTACAGTAGCGGTATGTAATGCGTTTGAAAAGTTTTATTCGAATTTAAGTATGTTATTAAAACTTATCACTCTCAAAGAAATTTGTTGTAAAAATTAAAGTTTGTAAGAGTTTCGTAATCAAATATTTATTACACTGCAAGAAAAATGTAACACATTACGAACAATCATTAAAGTTAATCTATTGAATATTGGATTCACCATGTAGTATTTGTTAATTTTTACTTTGTATGCAGTAAATATACCAGGATTTAAATAGTCCCGACTGCACCTTCTTATTATCTAGAAAAACAGATCTCGTAAAGAAAGTCTTTATCTCTTTATTAAATTTCTTTTTAAAACGAAAAATTCTGACAGTACATGTCATTTTGAATAGAACAAGATTTTTTTCAGTACATATATATATAGTATGCTATAATTGTAACATGATAAAAAATACATCAAAAAGTACATTAAAACTCTTCTTCAGTTTTAATATTACATTTCTCAAAATTATAACGTGATAAAGCACGTTTTGTAGACCGGAATTGTACTCGGTATAAAAAGAGGAATCACGAGGAATAATTATTTTCTTTCTCGAATTCATAAAAAGATTCTTTCTTTTTAACTGTATAATACCTTATTAATGTGCTTTATCTTTCTAATGTGTAGATTACATGTTCAATCTCAACACGTAACAAAAACAAATGCGCCGAGCGTTAGATATCGTGGCAAAGTTACCTCCCTCGCGACTTTTGTGCGTTCTCTCCTTGCTGTCGCGAATTTCTGAGACGCGATATGGCGAAACTGTTCGCGTCTTTAAGTAAGTCGCCGTAGCGTTGTTCGTGCCGCAATTGCACGGCGTCCGTTTCATCCTACGGCCATCGGGATTAATAATGCTGGCAGCCTCCGACGCGCGCGGGGCGGGTGGCCGAGAAAGTGGCGGTATTGAGGGAGAGGGGGGGCGAGTTTTCCCATTTCCCAGAGAAACTCCGAAGTGCCCCCCTCCCCCCCATCACTTTAACATGCATCCCGTGGCGTAAGTGCGGCCCGCGCGAAACGCTAAACTGCGTACGTGCGAGCGCTTTTCCGTCGAGGCCGGTAACGAAAGTTTTCCCACGTTTCCCTCTTCCTCCCTCTTCCCACGGGTCGAGCAACTTCGCGCGCGGCCGATGCGGCGCATTAACGACTTGATTATCCGCGAACTGTCGTCGTTGCGTACCTGTGCGCCGAGAGGCTGCATCCGGAGTTGGCGCGTTCGCGGATAGCGCGGCGCGGCTCCTTTGAATAAACCATGAGGTCGCAACTTCACGGGCGCGCGCTAACTATTATATCATGCCATCGTCGGCGCTATCGATATACTTTGCTCGCACAAGTGGTAGTTACTTGAGCGATATTATTCCGAGTGTTCTAATCGCGCATCTCTCGAATATCGAGAGGCCGCGATTATTTCGATTTTTTACGAAATGCAGTGCTTGGGGTGTTCGGGACGGTATCCTGATCGATAGTCCTTCAACCGGGCGATTAGACCGCTCGCCTCTCGTCACGACGAGCGCGCCCGGCATATTTCAGAATGATGGATCTCGGTGAAAATGGTAGTCGAGCCGGCCCTTTTTCGCTACGGCGACGAAAGAGATTGATTCGATTACGTACAATTCGATCGGGCGCGATCGTGATAAAGTTTCGACCATTCGACTGGCGTCTCTCTCGATTGGCAACTTGTCAAACGACAGCATAACCGCTTTCACTGACAAGCGAGAATTGTTCGCGAATCGTTGCTCATTAAACCTTCGAACGCAGAGCGAATGATGCCATAAAGTCGCAGAATAATTAAAATATATTAATGGAAGATAATAACGTAATTAAAAAAAGGTTTTTTAGCGAGGCATGAAAAACGCAATTCCGTCTTTCAGCCGCATAAATCGCACTTGGTGTCGCAATCGTATAATTTTCTCGTCTCTCGGCCGTCGTTCCTGATTAACATCGATATCAAAGACGATTCGATCTCTAGAACGGCTGCAGCTGCCAAGTACACGCGGCGATTCAGGTCACTCGGCAAAGCTGGCTCGAGCCACTTGACTGACAATGCGCCACCGCGCGCATTGTACCCGGACAAAAGATTTTTCACCATCTGGCAATTTTAAGCCGCCACCGGGAACGCTAATCGAACTTATCGGGCAAAATTACGTTTAATCGAAGCCGGGTTCGTCAGTGGAGGCTATCGATCTACATCTACCCGTATGCGAGAGAGGCGCATTGTGACTTTAAGCAAATGTCGATACGAATTAAATGTATTTCTGGGGATTTAGCTCTCTGGTAAACGAGTCTTCCGATAATAACGAAAGGAGAATAATAGAAATACACAGAATTTCATCGAGCGTCAGGCGAGAGAGGGGAACGTGGGATGAGCGTCTATTATCTTTACGCGAACAATAGGCAATAGGCGTCCAGCCGACTAGAACAACCCTCTTGTTAACTATGGTACTCTAGCCGGAAGAGGCTTGACGCGAACGTTATTTCGCCGGACGGTTGGCGTTGTTTGTTACGTCATCGACGGGAGAATTCCAGACAATAGGATTTTCCTGTCTCTCTATCGGTTACATAATGTTCCATTAATTCCGCGGAGATCGAGTTGCGCCTGTCGGCGATTTAACTCGGGGCTTTTTACCGCGTCGCACGGCTGTCTCGTTAGCCTTTTTGATGGAATGTTGTCGCGCGATCACGCCACCGTCAAACTTTACCGGAATCATTTATCGCAATTTGAATGAAATTATCGCGAGAGAAGCTATTTTTTGAGCTTCGAAGGTGAGCGAAGCGCGCGGTGATGTCGCGAGCTCAAAATCTCATCTTTCGAACTCGCGACAGCTAACAGATAGACGGCTACGAATTGCGACTGCCGGGGAACGTCTGACTCGCGCGTGTCGCTCTCGCGATTCGCCCGGGACTAATTGCTAGCGAGAGATCCTTGTACATCTGTCACAAAATATATCCAACATGGGCATTACAAAGTCGGACAGGTGTCGTTACTCACAGCGGCAAAACCAACGGAAACGCCCGCCCGAGAGAAAACGGGAACCAACAGAAGGATGGAGGGAAAAAGAATAGAACGGAGGTGGAGTACTCCCATTTATTTCGGTCACGAAGGACGCGTGTGAGAGCCACGCGTGCGCGCTCTCGCGTTTCGTGTTCCTTTTTCGCGGGCACACGCTGTAACCCGTTGTATTTCTCGAACATCGAGGGATACGATCGAACTGACAAAAATTCGACGAACAAAGGACTCGGATTGTCCCGTTCGCGCGCGATTGTCCTCTTACGCGCGGTCGTTTTTATTGCGTTATTTACTATCGGGCGAAAAAGTCCCCCCCTCCAGCGCCCTTTTTACCACGATAATTTAATGACCGCTTAATTGGGATCGGAAATAAATTTTGAATTTTTATTGAGTATCAATTATCAAACTTATTTCCGCAAAATTTTCCCTCGCTGTGAATTTTAGCAAGTTATTGTTAAGTAATACTTACACCATATACGCGTTTCACGAATTTTATGTCCATTTACCAGATCGTATAATAGCTGTAATATTTAATTGATGTTTAATCTGTTCCGCGAATTTCTGCCGTATATTAATCATTCTATTAATTAGCGTAAAATTTCCTTTATCGAAAAATTACCGTGAAATCTAGTAATTTATTGCTTATTACGTGTACGCGAGAATGCTTTTTCCAGGTCGCGACGCGGTAGTTTAATTCGTTTAACGAATTATAAGCTCAAATATCTATTTAATAGGTATTAATCGCTGCGCTAAATTTTATAAAAAAATTTTTTTTTGTGGTATCATTAAATTACGTTTTGCGTGGCGGATCAACTTGTGATATGTGTTACTTTTTTCTTTTATATAAATCACGTCTTCGCTTAAAGAACTTTAACGGAGCCTGCGTCCAATATAGATCGTCAGTTATCAGATTTATAATTCATTTTCGCATAAACCATAAGTAACAGTTGTTCCATCCCTCCCGATCTCTTCGTATGTCGGACACCCGATCCAATATTATATTATTCAATTGAATTCGGCAGTGTGCGCCCTTCGCCGAGGATACACAGGACACGCGCGTGTCTCTCCTTCAGGACACCGCGTGCACTCGCGGCTGTATATCGAGTTTCCCCGGCGCGGAATTTTTCCAAGTATAATGCCGTAAAAATACAGCGGCAAGCGACGTTGACAAAGTCATGAATAATGCAGCGGCTCTCGCGAAGGGTTGGAGAGGGCGGAGGGGGGCGGAGGGGGGGAGAAAGGAGAGAAATGAGTAACAGACAGCAGCGGCGGGAAAGTTCCTCCACTTTCTTCGGGGTCTTTCCCTCGTTGCATTTTCCCTCGCCTTCTTTTTTTGCCACCGCGTCCTCTTCACCACGCGCGGTTTTTTTTCTCTCCCTTTTCGTCCTACGACTCTCCACCCCTATACAGTCTTCTTTTCGTTGCGACGGACAGAGTCGTCCGCGCGCGAGTTCCACCCTTTTCTCGCCACTCATCTCGTGGCTCAGAAGGGGATGACGAGAAAAGGAAGGACAGGACGTTGACTGAGAGAGGCAGGGTAGAAAAAGGGACGCAAAAGTACCTCCGGAGGTGAAGTAGCGGTTCTTCTACCGCTCGCGGTACTTTCCTCGAGAATAAGCGGGCCGGAAAACGAAACCGCGAGACGACGACGACGACGACGATGAAGACGAAGACGAAGACGACGGCGAGGAGCAGCCGTTAATGCGGTTATCGGTGAGCCTGCAGGCGATTTGTCTCTGCTCGAACACAAGTCGGCGGGCGTAGAACGAAGACGTAGGCAACGACGATGCGGGCTTCGCGTTTCGTGACGCCTTCTCGTGTTTCGCGACGCCAGACATGTTTCAAGGGACGCCACTGTTTTTATCTTATTACGGTGACGGCGCGCGGCCGGATGGGATTGGAGAGTGGCGAATGGGATTAACGTTAAAAACACCTGTCTCGGGGGAAAATGTAGTGAGTGGACGCGAAAGCAACTGCCGCGACGACGAAGAGTTCCTCGCTACCAATTACCGCCAAATTATTCAATTGTACTTTGGTATTTCGAACGAGTGGGGGGTTTTCAGAGAAAGAAAGAGGAGCGATTCTGAAAACACCTCTTTTATTACACATAACATTATTGTCCTATTATGGCTACTACACGCTCTCGCCATTTCTTATTCTTGCCGTTGTTGTTTTCTCACGTCGGGCATGACGTTTCGGTAAATATTCGACGACGTGATTTCTCCTCCGCGCTCGTACAACGAATTTGTCGTTGTGGAGAATCGACGATGCGAACTGCGTCTTTGAGAAACTCGCAATGTCTGTGCAACGTTTGCCATCTCGATTGTATTTCTGTTTGTCGCGCTGCACTCGAGATGATGCTTTTCTCGCCTGATGGTGTGCCTCGAGCTTGTCTTTCTTCGTGTTGCCCTTTTGTCAAATAAAATTGTTTTAATAACACGTTTGAAAATATATACGTTTATAAATTTAAAATAACAAGGGCGCATTGATATTAACTTGAAAAACCGCTTTTGCTTTCTTAATGTCTCGATTAAAATTATTATGAAATGTCGGAGAGCATGGCGTGGCGGCTTAATTGTATATTTCCGTCGATGCGCGCGATGTGCGCACATCGATGGAATCAATATTTATTATTCGTACATGAATACATCGTGCGGTCAAACAAACTTAATTAAACGCTAATTAAATTTGACTGCGCTTATCGCGGTGACGATAAACTCCACCGCGATGAGATGGTGCGCAACAACGGAATGAAAAACGCTCAATGGCGCGATTCTCGCGATTCGATTTCCGTTTAATTACAGCGGCATCGATCTCTCTCTTTCTCTGTCGAAAGAAGCCGAGTCGCGCCCGCTTATCAAACTTTATCGTCGCCCTCCGGTTTTCGTCTCGTGGCGAGATCTCGCGATCGATCCTCGTTTTGTCCCGGCGGAACAAATACGTCGGCGCCGGAGTTCGCCGGAAGTTTCGACGTGGAGATTGTAGGATGGGTCCCTGACAAGGAAGGAAGTTTGCGAGCTGGAAGGAGAAAATCGAATCAAGTTGCTAATTTTTGAATCAACGCTGCGTTTCCGCGAGGGAAAACGCTCGGCATCGATGTCGATGTAAATTCTTACACGGGCGCTTTCGTCACGTAATAAAAGCAAGCGAAGTGGCTTCTCTGTCGAATACGAGTTATTTTAAATCCGGTTGACGCTCGCGCGAACATTTCCGTGTAAAAAATGACATTTTTAATTCAACGTTGAATAAGGGGCGGTTGTTGTATGAACTTTCGAGACATAAAATTGACATTTACCCCTGTTTCAATCGACTCTCCCATACGTGATTTTGTTACCTAGCGAATATCTAGCGAAATGTCATTTCCGCGCACGTCGAACACTCGGTGTCTCGATAATGTTACTAGTTTAGATATCTCTCCCTTGTCCTCGGTGAACCGACAACGATCGTACTCGGCGATCGCTATTGTCCGACACATAACTGTCGGGGAATGGCGAGTTGTGCCATCAGCAATTGTCGGAAGTCGAGCGAGCATCCAAGTTTAGGTGAACGTAGAAACTCTTCGAATCGATTGTCGATGTCGTCGCGGGAACAAATACGAGAAAGTTCACGAGACGCCGAGCCAAGTGTCGGAGGGAAAGGAATCGAATTAAAAGGATGGGGAAAGATATGTCGGGGAAACAGGGAGAGGGGGGGCACGAAAGGAGGAAGGGAAAGACATTCCTGCCCGTGTCCATTTCGTCCTCTTTTTAAACGTCCGCGGTTCGTGACTGTGTTTAGTTAATGCGGAAAACGTGCCTCATCTGTTCAATTTAGGGTCGCCGATTACGCTCGTTTAATATGCAAACCGATTCGACACCGAAGTTCCGTGGGGTCAACTGGATTATCTCGCCGTCTTCGCCATTGCGGTCCATTTTCTGCGAGCTGTTTGTATAATAGCGCGGTGTCATGCGGTAGCTTGCAGGGAAAGAACATCGAGGACGATTATCGAGTCAGAAATGAAACTTGCCAACAGTAATGTTTGAAAATATATATTAACTGTAAGTCGGCGCATCGTTATCCAATTAACTCCACCAAGTTCCGAGATGATGTTTCTCGCCCCCTCGTTTTACGCGCTCTCGATTTAAATTCATCAATCTCAATTAACCTAAAATTTTTCTCCCATGTCCGACGGTCCCCGCGAATTTTAACGATTTCGTGAATTTCATTAGAGGTATTCGCTACACTCGAGCAACCGTGAAGTTTCTCTTTCTTCCCCTCCGCCCTCGCTGTTCCCTTTTCATTCGCTCCCGGCGCTCCTCGTCGATTCTATATGTCTCGCGAAAATATACTTAAATTTATTCATTCGTTTCAGTCGCTCACTCCATTAAGATATTAAAGCGTTTGCCTAATAGTATCTACCTACACAGGTGAGAAACTTTGCCATTTTGCACCGCCATAAACGGCGGGAGAGGGGAAGGAGCCGTGTTGGAAACTTGCCGCGGCTCTGTATCCTACAGACAGGATGAGCCCCAACGGTTCTTGGGGGCGTCCTCCTTTTGATGATATAGATCCGAGCGGATTAACCGCTCGTGATATCTTTGTCGATTAAGTCGTCATAAATAACCTGGACTATTCCTCCCATATGTAACTGTTAGCTTGGAAACGTGTATTGCTATCTTTTGCACAATATTAAATCGCCTCATATAAGTTACGCGAAAAGTCAGATCCCCCTTTTTGAGTCAAAGCACTCGCGCTCGAGCAGCTGATTTGTTCCGCGAAGTAGGACGTTGAGATTTTTATGAGACACACACACACATGCTCTTGATATAACGTTTGTACGTCTGTATCCTTTGAAGAATTAATTTCGCTCCGTGATTCTCTTTAATTAGGCACCGTAAAAATGTCGAGACGAGCTTTTCGGACACGCGTTCTCAGATTGTTGTAAATTAATAAAGGCATCGTGCAGGGGTTTTTGTTTACTTCGGGGAAAGCACGACGTGTAATTAGGACAAAGGCACCCTTACGAATCTAATTAACTAAACGAGGTTAATTATATTCGTACGTGTCAAGAGTATAAACGTTGGGCTTTGATCCCTTGCACAGTGACGTGAGAAATAAATCGCATCGTGACATCAAACCTCGTCGTCGTGCACTGGAAATCTCTGTTGCGATACGAATTTCCTCGACGAATACAAAGAACGTTTTCGTATTTTACTATGACCGTAAAGATCACAATTAAAGGACGTTTTCTGCTACACTTAATATTTAGATCCCTCTTTTAATTGACGATAAAATATTCGTCGCGCCTATGGCTGATATAAATATTATAAATGTGGGCTTCATAAGCGATTCCGTGCGCGTTTTCAGTGACGCGCGTATCAGCGGGCCTTTCACCAAGAAACGGTCGCGCACAAACCGCGCGAATTATCACGCTGAATGGGTCAAACAAGCTTCTCTGAAAATGCCACAATTTCTCGGCGAACGGACAAAACAGAGCGAGAGAGCCGAGGACAGATTCGATTTGCGACAATGAGGACGCACCCGCTTCTCGTCCCGTATGAGAAAGACAACACGTGTACGCGTCCGGAAGATATCGTCCCCCGGCCATTGAAAACATTTCTGAGCCCCCGTAATTAGTTAAGACTGACATTTCCATACCAATTAATCCTACAATTCCCTTTTGTAACTCCTCCGTTTTCACCCTCTGTTCTATTGTCGCTTCGTTTAACGACTGAGGGACTCCATCCCGCCGCGAATTTTCAAGAAAACACCGAGATCCAACGTAGCTAATTATTTCTTCAAGTTCGCCCGTGCATTAAAGCGGTCGGTCGCACCGCAGAAAGCTTCGCGAGAGTGTGTGGTTGTCGCTTTGAGCGGGCGCGACAGCCAAGAGAGGGGAAATTATCATGATTTTATACCGTATGCACTTTGACCACTTAACAGCACGCACAATAACCACGCGTCGTGACTACAAAGGAATAAGGTAGCGCGGAGCGCTACCTTAAAAGTCTTGCCGAGCTAGCAGCGCGCAGCGTCGCGAAATTAGCGGGAATATAGAACCAAGAATCCATCAACGCGAAGAATAGGCGGAATAAGAGACGGGAAGCGAGAACACGGGAAGAAATAATGGTATATAGAAAAGCCAGACGGTGGATATTCTCTTGATTTCCAAATTTGTTCGGACCACTGAAATCCGGCATCTATAGAATTTAAGATCCATGGATTCTATGATCTATAGAAGCTTTAGTTACAGCGTGTAAGATCTGTGGGAACGATCTCCGCGGGGGCCGAACTTCCCGTGAAGTTTGAAGTCTGCGGGAACTAAGATCTATGGAAGTTAGAATTCAAGGAGAGTTAGATTCCGGCGAAATCTCGAATAGCTACAGATCGCTAAGAATTATGGAATCTATGATCCACGGATGCTAAACTTCGCCGCGCGTTCTTTTAGATCCGCGAAGATTGTGCGCGACGTCGCGCACGAACATGCAAGACAATCGTAAATTCATTACGGAGTATACGGCAGAGCTCGATCCTCGATCGTCCCTCGAAGCCTGGGAAGCCTCCAACTATAGCGGGGATACGACGTAATAGGCCTCGCTCGCCGCGGCAACTTCGGAAATTTCGTTATAACGTTATTCGAGCGAGTTAACGCGGGTGTCGCCAAGTTTGACACTTCGCCCCCTATTCGCACCTGACACTTAGCGTTAAGTCGGGTCGTCTGAACGCTGAGAGAGAGAGAGAGAACCTTTCCTGTGTTTACACTCGCGCGCGACTAACACGTAGAACCGCATTCAGCGCCAAATGGGCGGCCTGGATATCAAACTTGGTTTGTTTACATCCGCTGCGTTTGACACGTGATCAACGAGACGTCTCTCGGCGATAAACAGCGAAACTTGCTCCCGTCCGTGCTCCCGTGGATATCGCTGCTTTAGCTGGGCTAAAACTTTATATTGGCTTTACTTCAATATTCTATCGGCGCATTCTCCGCTGGAATTTCTCGTCTCCCTTTTTGATTGAAATATAAACGTTGCCGTACAACTAACGCGTAAAGAAGGAGCTAACGTAAATTTGCCCACGCAATGACGCGTGCAGAGAGACGTAATGAAAATTTCACGGAAGAACTTTTGGAAGGGGGAGGGGGTTGGGGGTTAACGCGACCCGCGTACGCCCGAGAGTTCTCGTTTCACGGGAGATCTACGAGACTACTTCGCCGTTACTGCAATGCCAGCGGGTTCTCCTGAATCTCGGGATGATAGTCTAGGTCACGGCACGACGCGCGAAATTACAAATTCACCACCGTAAGCGTATTCTCCTCGTTCAAAAGGAGCATCGTGCCATCTCTGAGCGTAACTTATTTACGCCACCATTGTTAGACGAAACAGTTGCACAGAACCCGCTTGTGAAGCTTATTACTCGAGGACGAGAACACTCCGTTCTCCATACTGCTTCTTAGACACTGGATATTAGATCCCCGCATTCGCAGATTCACGTGAGTCTTTAAAACTGTTTGTTTTAGGATTTATGATACCTTTGTATCTCTCTCTCTCTCTCTTTGGATTTTAGACACGCAGATTCAAAAGCCCTAGGTGTCACGTAGTCTACACACAGACTAGATTTCACAGTTACCTTTGGTTAAACGATTGTTGGTTCTATTGATAGTCTACCCCTCTCTCTCTCTATCTTCTATAAATAAAGCTTTCATAGAACTTTCAGCTATCACGTACTGCAAGCTTGAAAGAGTCCGAAAAATTCGCGGGTGAATTTCCGTTGAAAGATAGTCCGTTCACATCGCGACGGTATCAACCCCGTAAACTCGGAATAGATACGAGAATCGTCCCGGTTCTAGGCGCATAAAAACACGATTGAGCAAGCGGAACATCGGCCGGTCGGCACATATATATATGTGCACATATGTACATTTATCGACGATCAATGTGTATCTCGAGTTTTTTGCACCGGAAAAAGGACACAGATAAGATAACACCGCCATCCGTAAAATCTCGACGATGATAGGGGCTACTTGCACTTATTGTATTAGTAATAAAAGTCGTCCGTTCGCGAGATGCCTGTCGATCTTACCTGCGGTTCGCGATGCACCGAAGGGGATTCGCAATTCGCTTTATTACACTGTAAATGGCGAGCGTTGCGACAGAAGAAAAAAAAACGGTACCGCTCGGTTATGATGAGGAAAACGCTGGACCTGGTCAGGGATGTGAAGCTTTTTATCTTTCCACCTTTATTGAGGCGTTCTCCCTTTATTGAGTCTTCAATCGCGGCGTAAAGTAGGATTATGTTAGCAAAGATGATATACGAGACATTCTGAAAGCGTTAGTTTATATTAGCTCTTTCTAAGGGAAAAAAACTCTTTTACAATTTTTGCTATAACAGAATGTACGATTTTATTTCGTGTGATTTCGTCTTGCCGAGCGTTCGAGGAGTTTTATAAATGCTTGTCGTGTATGCTTATGTGTAACGCGTTATGAAGTATGTATCAATCATACAAGTTATAGTAAAAGGTTTGGAAAGAGTCGAAGAGAGACGTGTGGATCTTGTAAATATTGATGTAAATTTGAATTTGCCTAGTCAAGTTATATCGCTCTACTTCTAACTATTCGATCACCGCAGTCAAAAACTCAAATACATGCTTTATTTATTCATGACAAGCTAAAAAATAACGTTAACTTAACAAAAAGATCAGCTTAAGATCAACGAATTAATTTTTATTTTTTATTTGCAAGAGTTATCGCAGCATAAATTATGGCAATCATTATAATTAAAAATAACGTAAAGTTATAATAGTTAGTTTTAATTCTAACACTGGAATTATTGCGATTTTTACATCTATACATGAAAATTTTCGAATTTTATTGGATATCGGAATACAGTCGCACTATAGTGGCTAGTAAATAAAGCACCAAAGTATTATATATTATGAAAAAATATCGAGAAAATAACTGCTCTTTTATTTCGAAGTGACCCAGTATATGCATGCCACAATGCTGTACATGCAAAAATGAATATTGTCGCGTTTACGTTCTTTATAAGAGAATGATGGAAAATCATGGCTAATGCCGTTGGACATCATTATTATAAATTACGCTTAGTTTGTTCTTTTATGATATTTCCTTATTTTTAATGTCTACGCAACTCAACGTAACAACTAAAGATTTCAGGCAGAAGTCGATGAACTCTCTGAATTCTCATCAGGAATATACGTTGCGGCGAGTGCCGAAGTTCGGAAAACACACGTTGATCTTTTTTGCGAGATACTCGATGAAACTGCAGCGAGCATTTCGTGAGCAAGATCGCGCGGCTTTAGACGTCCGCACGCTCCACATCCACTCCGACGAATTAGAAACGGAGTAATCAGTCGAAGTTGGGTGCACGGACCCGTTCAGCAGCCCTTCGTTCACACACGCGCCCGCCTATTCTTCTGCAGAATCGATTAGTCGAAAGTAGCACACAGTCTCTGCCATTAACGCAGGCAATGTGTTGCGTTCGGCTAGCCGCACAGCTTTTCTTCGTGTTGTTTGCCAAGAAATCAATAGCTCTTACCCCGAGAGCTTCTGCGAGCGGAGGTAGTTCGTATAAGGTGAAATGAGCTTTATTCAAACGTATTGGCTATTTAGTTCTCGCTTCCAACCATTCCTGAATCTTGAAAACCGCAATTTGCTTCCGCCTAGCGGATACTTCGCCGTATATACATATATGTATATATTTTCGTCATCATTAGTAAGATGTCCCGTGTAATATTTAACGTAAGACGGCTCTATAACATCTGTGTAATGTATCGTGCGGCGGATTATTCCAATGACGCAAGTAGTTACCTAACCGACGATGTTCCGTGAAGAGCTTAGAGACTTTCGGTATTAAGCTTCGCAGGAGCAGCTTGGCAAGTTCTGCTTCCCGTCCTGTACTTCCTCATTTAAATCAATATGAAAATTGACAAAGTCCGCGCGACAACATTCGCGGCATGGCAGTTTCCCTCCCGGCGGGCGTACTTACGTCACGTGTAAGCTACGGGATACATTTATTAAAATTACATTGTTAACTGTTATCTCCCTCGCGCAGAGGAATGGGCGAATTCTTGGAGCGATCAAAGACTAATTATACATTCCAAAGACTCTCCGTGTCGCCCCGAAATGACGTCGCACGAACGTGCATCGCGTCGCGTCAAGTTGAAGAAATAGTTTACGTGTCGCTTAATCTTTAGTCTGAACTAGTCTTTTGTCTAGTCGAACTATAGTCTCTCTCTTATTTGTCGACGAGTTTAAATCCTGCAACACAGCTTCTCGAACGTTCGCAAATTCTCGCCGAGCGTAACCACGCATCGCGGCGCGCTCGGCGACGCTGTTTCCGCGATTTCTCTCGTTTCTTTTTTTTTTGTTTTACTTTTTTTTGTTCCAGCAGCGGGGCGTCGGCTGGCCGGAACGGCGTCGCCGGCGCCTCCGCTTTGAGTTTTCCCAACCCCTACAATTCCCCATACACCCCTTTCACCCCGTTTACATCGCCGGCACGACGACGCGACGTGGCGCACAACAAACGGCGTGCGATATGTTCTCGTATTCCCCCCTTTCCCCGTCGCCCTTTCGACGAGAAGTATCGCCTCCCCGCACGTGGTAAACGTATTGGTTCTTCCAAACATCCCCTATTCCTCTGCGGTTGTTTCGACCTTCGGTGAAATATTTTGGCCATATCGTCGGCCGTGCGGTACTCCGTTTTATCCTATATATCCCTCTGATATTTGCTCAGCGGTTTTAACATTCCGTTACTTAAGCCCTATTTATTATGGGAATGGATATAAGTTGGATTTCGGAAATGTGGCGAAAAAGAGAGATGCGTCTCTCTTTTTGCGATCGAGTTGAATTATCGCGCGAGACCATTTCCGGGAGGTCGGTGCGCGCGATCTCCGTGTATAAATTAGGGGATGATAACGCCGCGGGGTGAAATTTCGAGCCGCGGGCGGAGTTTCGCTATCCCGAATAACCTCCGCAGAAGCGATTCGGTCGGACTTCGCGGCGAAGCCGTTTGCATCCGGCTGCATATTTCACACGTCGTACGCTCCGCCATATTTGCATCACGGCCTCGTAATCTCGTTGGAATACAACCGACCGCGAGACAGACACCGCTCTCGCTGTTGTTGCTCGCTAGTTTGCCGTCCCCGAGTCGCTTATTGTCGCGCATCGTCCCCCATGGGAGACGTCGAATCCAGAATGCGGGGATGAGGAGAGTCCGCGATCGTAAAACAGCGACAATGATGGAAAAAGCGTTGACAGCATCCGGCGGCCATGTTTGCATTCAAGGGCTGTTCGAGGTTTAGCGCATCCTTCGAGCTTATTAAGTGCTCAAGTCGATTAAGTATTTTTTTCATGTCAAATTTAAATTGTCTGAAGAACAATGCATAAGAAATAATGAGATAGATATATGTCGCAGGGATTTTGTGTAATTTGTTTTTTTCTTTGCAAAATTCCTATAGGAAATCCACAAAAACCGAGATATTATAAAATAAATAAAAATTATTAATATAAATATAAATAAGCATATTTATATTTATAAACGTAAATTATAATATATTTATAAATATATAAATTAATAAAAATTTCAACTCACAATTTCACTGGCAGTACCTATAAGGATTTTGCAAAATTACTAGTAAAATTGTAATTTTTATTTGTTCCATAATATCCCGGTTTTTTGTGTATTCTCTAAAAATAAAAAAAAAAAAACGAATTACACGAAATCACTACAACATATATGTAAATATTCAGTGACTCAAAGTTAATTCTAATTTATTTTTAATCGTATCGACGTTGAGAAAAACGCGGGCCACGTGTTAAATCGAATGTAAGACCGAAAATGAAAAACCGACGTGCGAGGGGATGTTATTTCCGCCGGTGAGATTAGCACAAAACGAGCCGACACACCGTTCACGAATTTTGCCGGAGCACCCAAGCCGGAAACTCGTACTCGCGGACGAAAACGCGCGCACGTCGGCTAATTACGACACTAATTTAAAAAGTCTTGGCGACGTTAACATTTCTCATTAAGGGAGTAACAAGCAGCTCGCGGCCGAAAATAACGAAGTCGCCCCGGCTGAAAATAACGAAGTCTCCGCTTGAAATTTTGTCGGGCGTAAACCTGCCCCCCGGCATTATGATGCGCGGTCGACAATTACTACGCTGTTTTGCCGAGCAAAAAGTCGCGTATAAAAATCGACCCAGGAAGCTCGCGATAAATGTGCGAGCATTTATATAGGAGATAAATTAAATCTCTAGTCTACGTGAAATAATTTCATCGGATTCTGCTTTTATTCCTCTACAAATATCTCTCTTCAAACCGTAACGCGCATAAAGATCTGGATTATCAGGAATGATACCCGGTTTCCTTATGTATTTCCGAGGATAGTTACCGAATCGATACCTTGCGCGAGATAGGACGAGAAGGGGAGGGGGAGAGAGAGAGAGAGAGAGAGAGGGACCGAGTAAGGGGCACATTTCATCATTTTATGATCCGTCCTCAGCTCTCCCAACGCAATCGCTGGTGAGTCAGATTAAATTGCATCTACGCCGACTAACGGGCGCATTAAATCTCGTAAGCTTCCACCTGATGGCAGATTCCGCAGCGAGTTACGTCCGCGCGAATTTTCAGACGTTGACGATATCCGCCGTCGGCTTAACGTCGAGCTACGTCAAGCGTCGCCGGTGTTGTCATCGTCGTCGCCGTCGCCGTTGCCGCCGTCGTCGATGCTGCTGCTGCTGCTGCTTGGCGATTCAGCTCGCGGAGAGGGCCAACGACGCACGTAATAGGGAAATGCGTCGACCTCACGGTGCCATTCCACGACCCTTTCCACGGAGCCGCCAGTAGCCGCAAAGGCGGAGAGGACGGTTCAATGATGATTCAGTAATTTCATGGCTCGACGGAGCGAGTCCCGTTAAAAGTGATTGCCGCCGGATGTCACGCGTCCGCTTTTGATCACCCAAATAAGATCGCGAAAGGACGGCTCGAGACTCCGCGATTCGAGGGACGGGGGAGAGATGTGATTTATGGGGTATTTTGAGATAAAATCAGTTTCTTTATATTCATGAAAAATTCTGAATCTAAATCAAATAGGCGTATTAAATTTAAGCCTCTATTTGCGAATATATAAAAACTGTGTTCCATCTCTCCTCTTCCCATTTTTATACAACAAGAATAATATTTTTAATAAATATAAAGTAAAATCAGAATTCACATCGTAATGTTAAATATAAAATTTATACCATAATATTAAATCATACATTTTATATCACAAATGTTAAATTATTCGGAGATATAGCTATTTCACTTCCATTTCGAAACGCGCAAATTTCACGACAGTTTATTCGTGTTTATGAACATTCCGTGAGGCATGCATTTATCGATATGCGCCGTATCCAAGGAAGGGGAATATTTATTTGCAATTCCGTGGCAATTAGCGGTTTAATTTTAATTTAAACGAAATATCAGCTCACGACGACGTCGACGACAACGATCCGGCGCGGCGCGGCCGGTTTTGTTACATGGTAACGCCTCAGCTATCAGTAAATAACGGTAAAATTAGCGACGCACTATTATCTCTATTAGCCATTGTTATTAGCGCAATTACGGGCACGGTAACATAATGCCTATTTGCAAGGCGCATTCGAACGCGATTGCGACGCAGGCGCGCCGCGTTTCCCCTAACGAACAATGTTTTCAAAACAATTAACTGATAATTCACATCGGCATTAGTTTGAGGTCTTGTTCAATTTTGCGGCAGCCACGTCATATCGTGTTCTCAATAATAATTATCTCAATGCTGACATCGATAACGAAATATTATCATATTCTTCCGCAATATTGTAACTTTTAAACTTAAATATTAAGGTAATATTTTTCGCAGTAAATTAAATTATTTAAATAAGATGCTTATAATATACGCATCAAAATTACATCAATTTAGAAGGACCACCAAAAAACCCATGATCGAACCCATGATCTTAACTATTAATCTGACCAAAACCAATATTGACCAAATCGTATTGTCATGATGATTATTATAGCCAGTTGGGTCGATTTCAAAGTCTCAACTGTTAATTAAGTTAATTATAATTGCTGGTGAAGTAAATGTTACTTGCTCGGTTTAAATATTAAACATCTCGACAATTACAAGTTTCAAACTAAAATTCCATTTAATCTAAATCAATTTAAAATTGAAATGGAAGTTTTTTTTTATTTTTTACAGTTTTTGGAGACTTAACTTTCCAAAGTCTTTAACAGTTTCTTTTATAAACGATAAACTGTCGACAGGTTCACGTTAAATGTTATCGCCATTCTGGTCAGTTTGATTTCTGCAGTCTCAGTTTTCTGCGATTTCGAGAAAATACGCGACTTTTTCGCTCCTGGATCAGCCTGTATATTCGTGATTTATTACACGGGTATCCGTCGCTCGGTTCGCGTTTGCGGACATTATCGGCGGGCTTGTCGTCGACGAGGCATTCGGCCCTTTATTTCCCGACTTTCGCGGAAGGAAGAAAAATAGACGGTGCTCCTCGCGGCGCCCCGGGATCGTTACTTTCCAGATCTCTTTCGGCGAAAGACGGCGGAAAAAGTCGGACGCGTTTTCGCGGCGCATCGATTACGGTATTCAGTAATTTTGTGCTCCGCCGGAGCGAGCTGGAAAAAAAAATATCGCCGCGCGTTATTTCGGCGCCGTCGATTCCCGATGGTGGAGTGCTCGACCAGAAATGAAAATCGGAATGTGATTGTACCTCTGCATTTGAAGTCTGATTTGTTACTGACGAGAAGAGAATTGACGATCATTTTTTAAAAGAACGACAAGTCGTTGAAGATATTTGAGAAAATAGTATAATAAATTATGTATGCTTATATAAATGCTATATAAACGGATAAAATGACAGCAGAAAGAGAACAAAGACCTCTCTTTGTTGGCAAAAAAGGGGACAAAAGCCGCAGTCTTTTATCTTTCGTATCTTGTCACAACGAGGGTTCAGTGCTGTCCAAATTTGGAGGAATTTTCCATGCTGGAAATTCGTGTTTACCTAACAGGGGTCTGTCAAAGCGAGGGAGAAATGTGTCCGCGAGCTTGGAGAAGGGTCGCTACAAAAAGAAGGGTGAGAATGGGAGGTAAGGATCAAATTCGCCGTTCGATTTTGCGACTGATCGATCGTGACGCTCGGTAATTCTACACTTCGTTGAAGCGGCTTCATGTTAACGAGAAAAAGGGGGAAAATTTTCAGTTTTGGGATATGCGCATTTCTTATATTACATAATGGACGTTATTACATTTAGTTTATAACAAAAAATAAAAATAATAAAATATTCCTGTGTGCCTGTTTTTTTAATAAAAAAGATATATAATAGTGTACATACATACAAAAAACATAGGGGAGATCTGGGTTAGTTGGTACACGAAAAACTATTGTAAAGGTTTGACAAAAGATACTGCATAAAAAATATAATATATCCGCAAAAACATTGCGATAATATTTCAATTAGTTATTTCAGGTTGAGTATCGTATTTTCACAAACAGAAGATATTTTTAGTTTTGTATGACCGAAAAATAAATTAATGATACATTGAATGTTATATTAAATTTGGTTATTATATCATAATTCTAACAGTTTCTTTAAAATATTTACTTTAAATGTAATAACTTTCAGTTATGTTAGTCTTAAAAAATTTTTTTGCTTAAGCAATAATCAAAATATCTAAATATGGTAGGTCGGAGCTGATTGTGACGGGGTAGGTTGTTACAGCTTTCTACTTATAATTTCAACTCCGTCGATGTAACACATAACCTCGGCATAACATAGTGGCAGATAGTTTAATCTTATGTACGATTTTACCGTTAACGTCTCTTATTACATTTTTAAGCATTTGTATGGGTAACCTTTGTAAGAAAAAACCAAGTCGATATCTTATCGGGCCTAAGAGATATCGAGGAAACCGTGAAAATACATTTCACCCCTGTAGGGGTCGAAGGGATTTTCTAAAAATTCCTTCTTAGTGGGTGCTTACGTCATGGAAGAAATATACTCTTCGAATTTCATGTTTCTAGGTTGAGGAGTTTGGACTGAACATTGATGAGTCAATCAGTCAGTCAGTCAGTCAGTCAGGCCATATATATATATATATATATATAAGGCGATTATATTTGTAATAACTAGCCTTATGTGAAGTAAGTTATCACAGTAATAGATTAAGTTATAAAAGATCTAATTTTCAAAGTATAATACCCATATTATATATATATATATATATATATATATATATATATATATAATAACATATTATACACGATTTAAATATGGACCAAATTATGCAACGTTATATAAGCTCTTAATTCGAATAACGAAACTGAAAGATATACATTAAATAAGTTAATTAAATAGTATACTTTAACGCGACTAGAATATGACTTCATTTCTTCTCTCTGTCATATTATTACAGATTATTATTACATTAGTAAACTAAGGATAAAGTCTCTTTCGATTCTGATACTCTCGAAGGATCGATTAGGTCGGATTCGAATGACATTAAAGTACAATTCCCCATCGTTGTACGCTTCTTCCACTTATACTCTCAAAGGAATAAAAACGAATCATAGTTAATTGAATTAACATAGCGATAGCCGGTGTTTTATTAGCAGAAAAGTCGTTCAGGATATTTTTACAATTTAAAGGAAAGATAACTATATAATTATTTATAACAATATATAGCTGCTCATGCATAGAACTTATTTTAACATTCAATATCGACCGCGTTTTATAATTCTCAAGAATATTTTTATTTTAACTTTTGAAATATCCAATAATATCTTTAATTCAATCCGTATTTTTTCTACAATTTTTCTATTTACGAAGCTATCGTGAAGAAAGGTAGATCGTATCCCGTTCCATTTCAATTCTTCCTTACGTATTTTTTATCAATATCTAGCAATTGCATCGACGAATTTACCTAGCTGTTAATTTACCTTCACGATCGCGAGGTTGGGAAGGGGCTGTTCTCGATATTTGCCCACTCGATCTCGAGCCTTTGTAAGTCGCGCTGAAAGTCGAGAATGAAGGTACCAAAGAACTGCTTGCCTTTACCCCGCCAGAAGAGGCAGGAATAAGGGGCTTCGAACACGCTTGAGGAGACGGAAGAGCCATACCGGTCCCGAGGAACTTTAAGGAACAATCGCGCACTGTATATCGCAATTTTTATTTCAGTCGCTCTATTCTCTCTTGCACAACGTACTCGATAGCTCCAAGTTTATTACGTTCTTAGATTAGATTAGGTTCTTACAATTTCTGTATTTCAAAGCGTTTATGAAATGAAAACAGTGCAGCTCAGAACTGCTCTTGTAATCTACACCCTAGATAAAATACCATCGAAACATTTGTGTTTTTACTGTTTTTATTGTTCTCCTGGTTATCAATCTAATTATCGACAAATTGATTTCTTAACACTCTTCTAAACAAGTAATTGAACGTTATCATATCTATCTATCCGACCGAAAAGTCCATGTTCTCGGTTGGTTAGAGAGGATCGATGAAAAAGATTGACGGAAATTCTTGTCCCTGCGGCTTTGTGCTGCGCCCCGTAAATCGAGGAAGATACCGGAAGTGGCCTAAAAAGATAGTACCCGATTTCTTTCGTATACGATTCGAACAACTTTCAGAAACGTTCTTGCCATCTCCCCTTCTTCCCTCTGTCTATCTATCTCTCTCTCTCTCTCTTCCCCTCTTTCTCATTGTCTGTTCTCTTTAGTCGCGCAACTCCCTTGTTTCTCGGTAATTAAACGGGGGTCGATGTCAATTAAATTATCCCCGCTGCGTTTCACACGTGATGTGACGGTTCCCCGACAATGAGAGATACACCACTGCCATAATCGATATAGTTGCTCGACTATTCATCAGTCATAAATGTCACAGTGTAGTTGTGCAATAGTTGCCCTAAAATTGATACATTGCGACTATTAGCATTTTAATTATTTAGTTATGATTCATAATATGTAGAATATGTTTCAAGACTCGTAGAATTAATATATATACTCCGTGCGCCAATAAAAGAAACAAATTTATAATTTTTATCTGAAGATATTACAGAAGAGATAACGAGCTCGCTATCGATAATCACTTCTACCTTATCATATGCATTAACGAAACATAAGGAAATATCGCAAGATTTCAATTCAAGTTTTTTCAAGTTAACACGTTTTAACCGTATTATTCCTCCGCTGATAACAGTCATAATAACGTTTAAAATGACGATTCACCATCTCGGATGGATGCCCTCAACGCCGTTTAGCGCTTCGTCTCTTTCGCCTCGTTTACATTTTGCCAGTGGAAAGTATTTCTTCCCATTTTGCAGTCGGACAGCATTTTCTCTCGCCGAAATGGTGGTAACAATTAACGAAATACCTCGGAATCGGCATGACCGTTGAATTTAATCGCGACATTATCGTTACGGTTTTAATGACCGAAGGCGTCGTTTAACTCGCTCTTAAAGATCTGTTAAAACGACTCGCGTTTAGTGCGTTTTTTTTCCGCCCGGAAACGAATTATCTTTCTGTCGAAGCTGATACGAGAGACGAGTCTCGCGAAAATAAGTTCATATAAAATATTGAATTTTTTCATGCGGAAGGAAAACCGTACGTTGAAAAGTTAAAATGCGTATCCTCCCAAGCCTTCTCCCAATACTCGACTTTTTCATTTTCAACCCTCATTTCCATTTCGAGCGATAGAGAAAGAGAAGCGTATTCCACCGTTTCGCATTCGATATTTACTGCCGGCCGCGAGACGCTAGCGCAATTTTAAAGAAGCCCCTTTAAGGGCCCTCCTTCGCGCGCCCAAAGCGAGCACCGGCGCGGCGGTTTACCGGGGACTATTTTCAACCCTCCGGGTTCGACAATTCGCATCCCGATGAAAACGTTTGCTGACTAAACGAGCTGCCGCGATTCCGAAGGCGAGCACGAAAAAAGCGGAATGAAGGAACGAATGCGAATGAACGAAAGAATGAATCTTCCGTGTCGCACACCATCGTGTGTTTTTTTTAAATGTCTTTTCACAATTTTTTTTTCCATGCACGTTGCCTCACCATTTATGCGAGTTCGCGTTTACACGGCATCAAGTATGCATAGAGGCAGGAAGCATGGCTCGGCGATAATTTGCGAGCGCGTATTGAAAAGAACGTGATCCGACAGAATTATCGTAATTTCGATTTACGTTTACATGCAGGATGATTCTGGGTTCGGAAAATCAATGCTCTTATACGTATAATGCACATACATATACACACATAGAAGTTATATTTATATAATTGATAATATATATATTGGATTAAATTGTATATTAATTACAAGTATGTGTGTGTCTTTCTACTTTACGTAAAAAATGTACATTTGTGCAATGACCGTAATTAAACTTAAGTAACAAATAGGGATGTGCGATTTTGCGATATATCACTAGCATCATTTTATATCGCAAACACTATTTTAAATTTCCTCTGTTATATAATTTTAAATTTCATGATTTAAAACAATCAAAATGTATAATAAAAAATTTTCAAAAATCGTAAAATTAAAAATTACCTAATATAACGGGGGAAATTTAAAATAGTGTTTGCGATATAAAATAATGTGATTCAAAATTGCGTTTGTGATACAAAATGTTGCACAATTCAAAATATAAGATATATAAAAATAGAAATGCAATATATATCGCATTCACTGTGATTCTTAAGGGAGATCGCAATTTTGAAAATCGCACTTTCTAATAGTAATAAATTACAAATAGATAGAAAGACTTAGTCTGTCGATAATACAAATTATATACAACACGTGATATTACGTAAACTGTCGAGTGGCGCGTCAAGATCGTATCCGCGCGGTTTGCGTTTTTCAATGCCGCTCCCGACAGCGATTTTAAAGACACAGGGGGAAAAAAAATTGCAACTCACGCGGCGACTACGACGACGAGGGTCAGTTGATATTGGATTCGAAACGTACGAGATCGGCAATATCCTTCCAGGCCTCTTCCCTTCGCATTCCTCGACCTCGGAGAAAGGCTTCCTCTCACCGGGCATCTCCGGGATAAAGCCACGAGAGGAATGGAAGGTTTGCATGCCACGCTGCGCGAACGCGCTCGATATTCCGATATCCTGATATCGGGGAGTGTTTCTCCTCGCGACATCCTTGCCTCCTCTCCGGGATATACACCCTCTTCATGGAATTTATTATCCGCTCTCAACCTGCGTTCTGTGCACTTCCCCTCGCTCCCTCATCCCTCGCGGAAAACCCTCGGGAATCACCTTACTGAGGATTCGGCGGTTTCTATGCCCCGATGCGGTGGCTGTTTTTCCACGAGACTTTCTAGACGAGGGAAGTCCTGATCCAGCCGAGGATCTCTAATAGTCCTTTCGTTCGCGGGAGCAAAATCCCTCGAGAGCAAAATCCCGTAATCAATTGTCGTCGGTGCACCAAGCTGATAAAAATTTTACACGCAAAAACGGCTTTCTTGAAACAACTCGCGATTACGAGCGCTCTTGAGATCAAACATTTCAGATCGGTGAGTCAATGAGTTAATTTTTAATTTAGCAAAATTATTCAGGTCTGCGAGTTCGCGATCTTTGCTGAATTTTCCCGCGAATTATTCCCGGGCTCGAGCTTGTCTACTTGTAACCATTTATCACATCGTGATCCAAAGTGCACCGTAATTCATCGGCTCGTTCATCTTATTGTTGCAGAGATCCGCCTCTCGGTATTTCGCGAGCTGATGACCTCGCAGGCAGTCGTGCACTCACCTCCGCATCGACTCGATCGAAGCACCGCAGTCTCCCTTCGGCAACGCTGAAGGGTCAGCGCGCGTGGCAGTGGTGGGTCAGCGAAAAATGCGATAGAAACGGAGGGATACGACTACAAGAGAGAGAGAGAGAGGACGAGGAAGAAAACGAGGTGGGTTTGTACGACCGATGAGAGAGCACCATGTGCTCGATCGTACCGGTCTGGCGGCGGAGGGCTGCCCTCCTCGGCACGATGTTGCTGCTATTGTCCTGGGGAACAGACGCGGCGGAGGGCTGCCCGAGCATGTGCGCGTGCAAGTGGAAGGGCGGGAAGGAATGGGTCGAGTGCGCGAACCGCGGTCTCAAAGGATTGCCGCAGGGCGCCCGAGAGGAGACGCAGGTGCTCGACTTGTCGGGCAATCATCTGGTCAGCCTGCCGCCGGAATGCTTCCGCGCCCTTGGCTTGATCAACCTACAGCGACTCTATCTGGGCAAGTCTCAGATCAGTCGCATCGCCTCGGAGGCGTTCGTCGGCCTGGTCGGCCTAGTGGAGCTCGATCTGTCTGAGAACAAAATCGAGGAGGTGCCTACGGACACGTTCGCGTCCTATTCGAGTTTGATGAGGCTTATACTGAACGGGAATCCGATCAAGGAGATTCGCCAAGGCGCGTTTCTCCATCTGGCGCATCTGACCAACTTGGAGATCAGCAAATGCGCTATAGAGGTCGTCGAGCAGAACGCTTTCGAGGGCCTCCAGTCGTTGGAGTGGCTCCGGCTGGACGGCAATCGACTCACCTACGTGCCAGATCACACTCTGCCGCTCGGGGGAAATCTCAGAGGATTGACTCTTCACAATAACCCGTGGCAGTGCGACTGTAGATTGCGAATAATGCAGACCTGGCTGAAGGAGTCGGCGCCGGCGGCGCCACAGGAATCCGAACCCGTCTGCGATTCCCCGGCGAGGCTGCAAGGCAAGCAGATCAAGAGTCTTAAGGCCAACGAATTAGCCTGCCTGCCGCGTATCGATCTTCAAGATCACTTGGAGATCTACGAGGGCGGAAATGTCACTTTGAGATGCGACGTTCACGCGGTTCCGACCGCCAAAGTCACTTGGTGGTTCAACGGAGAACCGTGCGAGCTGCAGCACGAAAACAATTCCATGGCCGGCAGTATTTCTGCATTTCCGAGGTAAGCGAATTTCCAGCTCCTATTATAGGCCGGTATTCGTAGTCAGATTTTATATTTAAGATCGTCTCAAGTTTATCTTCAGACGCTGTAGAGAACTCGTTTTATTGGCTACGAAGTATCTAAAGATAAACTTAAGTCGATCTTATATATAAGATCTGACTATAAATATCGGTCATAGAGCTTCTACGAAACCTTGTCTACGTTTCTTTTGTTTCGAAACGCGTTTCTCTGCATCTATTCTAGGTGCATCTATCGACAACGAGGCGGGACCAACATGAGCAGCACGCTGTTCCTCTTCTCGGTCGAGTCGCTCGACGAGGGCATCTACAGCTGTATCGCGGAAAACAGCGCGGGTTCTGCAGTGGCGAATCTTTCTCTCCGCGTGCTCTTCCGCGAGAAACCCACCATGGAGCCACCTTCCGACAATCCTGGTTCCGGCTACTTGGTCGCGATTGTCGCGGGCGCGCTGGTAGGCACTCTTCTGGCACTGGGCTGTTTGGTGGGTAGCGTGATATACTGCGCGAAGAAGCGGCGTAGCGACCGAAAGCGCAATTCGAAAGCGTTGGTGACGCAGAGCAAATCGGTGCTGCCGATCACGAAAGACACCACCAGCAGCGCCTGCCGAAAGGGTAACGGTAGCCTGATCGGTGGTCTCGAACATCAGCAGATGGTCTCGTATACCGAGCGTGAGATCAATCGCGCGGCCACTTTGGAACGCCGGGAGCACACCAGGAACAATCACCTAGATCGGGATGCGTATTCAGTGGCAAGTCCGGTCGCCAAGTATCTGACCGAGCCTGATCTGATCAACGAGGTGCCTGAAAACACCGAGGTAGGCTACGGTCAGCTGTACGGACGGCATCATCAGCGTGCCGGCGGCATCGATCGGCAGGTCCTGGAGTACGACTCGGGCTATCCGCTGCAGCCCGATCTGCGACCGCCGCCGGTTCTGCCGCAGATGAGCTACCTGGATCAGGATGGCTACCCGCTCAATTTCGGCCTGCCCAAGATCACCTTCAGCACTGCCAGCACTCTGCCCAGGCTCCGGCAACGTATGTCGGAGCCAGGCTCGGCGGCCGCGCCGGCAGCCAGATACTCGCGCGAGGCGGAATTCCTCGCGAGATCACCGGGATACGATCCCATTTTACCGCGCACCGACGCCAGGTACACCGCCGAGGGTTATCCTTATCCGGTGCATCAGCATCAACACCAGCATCAACATCAGCATCAGCATCAACAGCAACAACAACAGTCACAACCGCAGACGATACAGCCACCCCCGCCGATTCAACCGGTCGAGCAACCGATTCAACAACAGCTGCCCATTCAGTCGCCAGTCTCGCCGGTCGCTGTTTTCCCGGAGGTACCCTTCATACCGTCACCTCCGGCGGCTTACAGAGGTGAAACCACCCCGCTGTCGCCGCGATCGCTCCTCGGCAAAACCGCTCGCGAGGCCGCGGCCGCGGCCGCCGCGAGGGCCGAGGAGATCCAACCGCCGAATCATCCAGAAAGTCCCGACGAGGGCTACGTGGGAGACGCCATGGACGTCTGAAAAATCCGAACCGAACGAGAGTTCGGGAATCGGATATAAGAAACGTGGGAAATACATCCTGGATCTACCGCGAATAAAATTAATACATCGTTTACTTTTTACGGGTTTACTCTCAGTTTTTATCTACTGAAAAAAAAAAGGATCGGATTGATCGATTTCTTTGCGGAAAACGTCGCAATTAAAATTTTTTAAAAATATACATAGAAGAAATTGTTTTAACGAGATTGTACAAACTTTCTTTAAAGTATACCAAGATATAGTTAACATTTGTTACTCGATTTTTGCTAAAAAGAATTTTATCTTAGAAGATTTAATTTTAAGAATTTACACATGTTGCACAAATATTTAAACATTTTTGTATTAAGTACTTCAATCATTTCGAATATAAGAAAATTAATTTGAGAACAGAAATGTTCATCGTTTTGATGCAAAAATTTTCATATGAGTCAAGAGGGAAGACCTGTCCTCATTCTTTTTGCTCAACATATTGACCCAGCAGACAGAATAACGTCATTTATATTTGCATACAAATTTTCGAGTAATTTTTATAATCTCCTCCCATTATGCGCGCCAAGGATGGAGACCTAAACGAATAACGAGATATCAGCATCAAGGAGGAAATCTGTCCTCGTCATGGAACCAGATTAATTCGCGGAGAATAACAGGGTCCAGGATGTGATTGGCGGAACAGGGCCACCCGAGACGGCACGAACAAAGGACTCGTCCTGGCGGCGGAGACGTAATAGATTAATCAGAAGGCATGTCTCGAATGTCGCTGCGGTGCGCAGTCCTCGTCAGAATCGGGGGAGAGACCGGCGGAGATATTCGCGCGGTGGAACGCGGTGGAAAGCGGTGGAAGGCAGCGGAACGCGGGTGATTCTTGCGCTCCGCGTATTCGAAGGAAATCGACTCCGAAAAATTTACGCGGGTCGCGTTTAAACGCGGAGAGTGCTTTTTCGGACACACCAAGATGGCGGGGCCGGATTTATTTAAACGGCGTGTCGCGCTTGTGAAATACGACGACGTCTTTTGGACGCGATCCAAGGAGAAACGTTCGGTCGCGTTGAAAAGGAACCAAGATGGCGTGACTGATCCTTAAAGTGATAGATAAATGTTTGGCGGACTCGATCGAGTGAAACGCGCCCCATGGACCCCGAAGGCGCGCTTTCAGCATCGCGAGCGAGAACGTGACTGGTGCTCAAAGCGGCCTCCTCCGATGGGGATCCGCTACGAAAATGTGAAATTAATTAAATTTAATTGTTCATGTTGATCCCTGAGACTGAGACGAAGTCTCCGCGATAAATCGATTGCGGAACGAGCGAGATGGATGTAAAATAGTAATAAAAGGAGACTGTTCCCTTTTAATCGTAAATATTATAAATATTTGACAAGTTTTATATATTATTTGCCACGTGTCTTCTACACACAATTTTCAAAAACTGTTTTGCAAAATTATTGTTATATTAAAAAATATATAACATATTTATTGCTGTTCCTTTTGAACGTATTATGATTGATATGATCTGGTCGCTTCAATTATTCTTAATGGCTCTTGGATTACTCTGATATTGTTTAAGATCGACAACAGCGTTATATAGCCCATGGCACATGGGGTGCTCGTGACTCGGAAATCTGCTCAAGCCTTTTTTGCATCTCTTTTCCTCCCTCGGCAGTATTCTGTTCTGGACTTATAGAATAAATGTCATTTATTTCTCTTGAGGACCCTCTCGATCCTGGCGTTTCAAGGCGGAGACGCAACTGTAGCGATTCTGCTGTAGTGATAATAATGTTAACTTGGTGTTTAAGATTGGCGAGATTAGGAGCGCCGCGATGGCGCTCGACCTGATGTACAGAGACCGTTGAGCATACAGGATGTTCTGAAAACGGTGTATACCAGAATCGGATCGGAGCGGGGAATTTCGAAAGCAAATTTACCTTCGAAAGAATTTAATCTTGGAAATCCTCTCTATACGAAAGTTAGGAAGAGATCAAGATTTAGTCGGATCAAGAAATCCGATATTGAATTTTATTTCTCGAAATGTTAAGAATTATGATTTACTTAAATAAGTTTCACTTTATTGCTTCGTCGTAGACTGTTTATTTTGCCGAAGAAGATTTCGCGAGTTAATTCCAGCTCCTCGGAATGGTATACGTCTCTTTTGGGACGCCCCGTATATCTATATATATATATACATACACGTATATATAAATATATATATACAAACACACAACACGCATAGATATATACATATTATATGGCGCGTACACTAAAAAAAACCACTAAGCGATGAAAAATCGGTGAAAGTAGTTATTTTTTAAAGGTGTCTTCGAGATTGCGATTCGAGCTGGCTTCGCCCTCTCAAGTAATCAGTCGATCTCTGCAGTCGATAGACATGCAACGGGATGGAAATCAATCGGTATTGTTTCTATAAAAAAAAGATTAAGTGTAACACTTGTATAAATTTGCGTGTATAACATCAATCACTCAGAAAACGCTGATGAGTTGATGACGACTTATCATAACTGCAAGGTGGCGCCGGACGTGAAGACGGAAGAATGCGCCCCGAGAAAGCGCCGAGTCCTAGGAGGGTCCTTTCATCGTCAGAAGTACCAGACGAGGAAACTGGTTTCCTTTCCGTCGCCGTAATCACGACGCGATTCACGGATGAACAGTGTTTGCCTTCCAGTCTGGCGACTCGCGAGGATATAGAATCCTGCCTGTGTCCTTTAAGCTTTGCCGTCGAGGTAACTCGAAATTTGTCTTCGCCTTCGAGCTTCGTATATAACAATATTTCATCTTGTTCCGGGGGCAAGTAATTTATTTACATTTTGAGAAATTTCAGGCAAAACGAGAATGTTTAAGACAAGAAGTGAAGAGAAACTTCTTAGTACGGCAAGGAAAATAAAAAATTGTTTATTTCAGTTAGTTAAAATTTAATGTTTTGGACCACGTCGACATCTGACAAACATTTTACAAGTAAATTAATAAAACAGATGTTTTTAACCAACAGATGATTGAAATTCTTTTTATCTTCTTTTTATTGAAATATAAATATATCAGCATTAATATTTTTTGACTGAAAGGCAATTAATAATAAAATTTGTGCGATATTTTTAATAACCAAAATACATTTAAATTTGATTGCACGTTTTCAGGATCGTCAACTTTCGAAATTTAAATTATATCGAGTTGCGAACGTAATTTTACGCACTGTCGAAATTAAGCGAAAGGAGTTCTGTGCGTTTATCGTTTATTTAATTAGAACTTTTTAAACGAGCTTGCCAACAAGAATAACTTCAACGCGTGAGGTCAATTTTGCGAATTTCGATTTATTTGCCGTAAATGGGCAGACTATTAGTTCGTGTTTTTGAAAATACAGCAGAATTGGCGGCGTTTGGAACCTTCATAAATATTAAATAAAATCCGACTCCGGCAAAAATTTATTAGAGCCTCCAGCAAGATCATTTTGAAAACATTTTTTCTCATATTAAATCTTTTTTTTTTTATTTCTTAATATCTTTATATTTATCTCAATTTAGGAAAAGAAGAAAATATACGAAATATCGTTTAGATACTAAATATTGCGTTTAAAGCGCTGAGAAGTATTTCGGAAATTAAATAATTAGAAGACGCATTCATGTAATCACGTTTCATGTAATCGCCATTTCCTTAAAGAATCACCTTAAAGGACTTCCTTAAAAGACTTCGCATGAGGTTAAATAAATAACGTCGTTAAATCGAGTTAAATTACACGGGAAAATGCAGGGTACTTTCTTGAGGGGAAACCTTTTAAAAATAATTATTTCACTTTGTACATTAGATAGATTAAAAACGGATAATTTTATACTTTTTAAAGAGAATGATTTTTTTGAGATTGTCCTTTTCACAGGACAATCCTTCTTTTCACAAAAATTTTTCATAGACCACTCTAGGCGCTTCATGCATATTTATTCGCATCGATTAAAATCTGGCGGAAGAAAAATAAAAATCCCGACACATTCGAAACAATTCCTTTTTTGCAAAAAAGAATTTAAACTAGGCAGTCCCCGAGTCTTTTTTTCTTTTTAGTTTTTACCTCAACGCCGTGCTTTCAGAGATTCACTTTTTTTTCGCAGATAAAAATTTATCATCGCAATCTGTCGCTTCCTTCTTCGTGTGTATTTATTTTCGTCGAATTGACGAACGAGCGGTTAAACGCGGGAACAAGAAAAACACTAGCAAAGTTTAACGATCTTGCTCGCGGGCGATATTGCATTCGCTGGTTTGCAGCTCGTCTGAGTTAAACGCATTCCACTTTTTCCCATCGATCCCTTTTTACTTCTTATTTATTCCTTTTCGCCCGCACGCGCGCGCGCGCTCGCGCTAATTATAACCGCGGCCACGAGCTTGCTTGGTAACGATCTCGCTTTCTTTTTTTTTTGTGAAAACGCGACGGAAAGCTTTTCCGGATTTTCCTCGAGAATCCGCGGAGAGACACGAGATATACATTTTTCGAAATGTATTTCACACAGGAGGAAATTATGCGAACGGGAGTTATCTTTACGTAGAGATAATTCTCGATTGTTTCAATGACTTTTCCGCGCGACTTTTAATATTTTCGGTGCGGATGGACGGCTAGCTGCAGGAACAAAATTCCGCTCTGATAAATCGGTCGAATTAAATTTCGCAAGGAAATCATACGCGCGGAATTTCATCGTATAAAGGCTTAGCGTCCCCGAGATCGGTCGTGAATATTAATCGGCTTTTCCTCTCGCCGAGTCGGCGAGAGGAAACGCGCGGTGAAACATTCGCGCCGCTCCGCGCGCCGCGCCGCGCCGGGGAAAATCTCGCGAGGAAGGCAGCCGCCCATCCTATTAACTTCCCTCGCATTCACAACGTGCTACTACGATGCTTTCCGGTAAATGTAATCACACGTCGATGCATTAATCAGCCGCGCGGCGAAACTCATGGTAACTTCATCCGTTGGATATGCACGTCAGTTGGAAGTTGCGAGGCCGGCGACGGTGGGACGGCAGTGTTTCTTGGTTAAATTGAAAATGTCCCTTCAGGGGGACTATCGGAAATTATTAATGCTTATTTATTTTTAATTTAGATATTTTAATGATCTACATTTTTTAATCTCGTAGCTCCTGGAAATGTTTGTTTCGGAAGATCAGACGTTATTCACGATGAAACAAGGATAATGCGCAAATAGCCAACCTTGATCTTGTTTATTCGTTCTTTTTAGAGTATGTCTTGGGAGAAAAATATTTTGCAAACGTGGAGTTCATAAATTTTCATGTTGCAAGATCGATCAGGAAAGAGTGTATGTAATGGAAAGATGGCGAAGAGAGAGAGCGAGCGAGAGAAAGAGAGAGAGAGAGAGAGAAAGAGAGAGGCTAACATTAAGTATACACGAGAAAATGAGGGCCAAAGCCACATTCGAATCGATCTCCTTCGAATCCACCCATCCTGCCATTCCACTTCCCTCCTCCCACCACGTAAACCACCCTCCTTTTCTCGACCGTAAAACTCCCGCGAAGAGTTACGACTCTCCGACGCTCGCAGCACAATCTTGCATATATGGACAGGCGCACATATACATTCATTTACGTACTTACACATATAGAAACACAAAAACACACATGTACACGTGTATATGTATACATACACCGACACACACAGACACACATACACACAGTTGCAGGTACACATGATGTTCCGAACGATTGAGCAATACGATTTGTATTACCGTGTATAACGTAATGTATTCGATTCTGCACATGTCGTATGTACTTTGGATGTAGCGAAGGATTTTTCACGACTGATATGAGATTAAAGGAATAAAGATAGCTTTTGTATTAAATGTCTGGTTCTGTTTTTATACGCGCATTTGCATACACAGCATTCCCGTTCCCATTTCCGCTACTGTCTTCGTGGAAGGATTACGCAAACGTTCCTTCGTGAACAATCCCGATCAAGTGTGTGTCACGGTGATACGAAATTACGCGCGAAAAGTATTTTTAACATTTTTACATTTTTCATTACAAATCTCGGATTTATTATTTCCATGAATAAAAATTATCATATGAGAGAGATCTCGTTAATAATATAGGTATATTACCAGTATTATTAATAATTAGATCCATTCAACTTTAAGAAAATTATTTTATAATTAAGAAGTAAATTGTTTGTCAGTTATAGTGATTGCTTGTATAATTTATTAAATTTTGATGTTCGATTCTTACAATTTTACATGTATTGTATGTGCGTATACATGTGTTAAAAATTTGACATTTTTTAATCCATAAATTACTCTGCGCTGTCATTCCTAAAACTATTTTTAATTCAATTTTGTCATATCACATTTTTCTGAAAATGCCACTGCAAAAATGAATCTGTCAGCCGTTTGTATCCGTCTACGCTATTCGTACAATCCTGAATGTAATATAACGATGTCCGATTAAATAGCAAGACAAAACGAGCACATTTAAATGGTCGCGATAAGGTTACTCGTATGCTCGCGAAGGAAATCGTCCGAGAGAAGTGCGGCAAAATAAAAGAATTTAGGAAAGAAATGTGCGCGACTCGAAAACACGCGCATAATTCGAGATATTTTTGCTGTTTCAACTTCGCGTTCTATGATTTCATGATTTCCATCTAACCCATTGCCGTTTAAGAACGTCAGACTTTTCTGGTTACACGCCAAGGAGAAAGAGGACTTTTGTCTGTAGACATTACAAAGAAAAACTACAAAGTATCTTATATCCGGCATCTCTCCTCGGGAGAGATCTCCGAGGAAACTTAAAAAGTTTTCCCTTCCTCTATCTATAGATCGCAGGTAAATCTAGTATACAGGGTGTTCCATATAGATAAGATATCTTGCGCGGCGCTATCGTATTTCTTGTGAAAAAATAAACACCTTCTTCTCTCTCGCCAGGCCCTTCCGGAAATGCATCGTTCTCGAGATATATTTCATATTTTAATATGCCAATACACAGTGCATTTGATATATTACATTAAAAAGTGAGATATTTCAAAAACGATGCATTTTCCTGTAAAATTTTACCATGGGAAAATGATGCTTATTTTTTTTGTAAGATATATGAAATATATATCAATTTGTATTCAACCGGAACGTTGCAAAAAGGGATTGATGTGCGAAATTAACAATACTTTATTGCACGTATAGGTGGAGGGAAACGATTTCGAAAGTGAGATAATGAGAAATTATTGAAACCCAGAGTGACGCGCCTCGTATTGCGCGCGCGGCGCAATTATTTGTCGCTCGCGACGACACTAATCGATGACACGGACCCGCCTCGCGTAATTCTCTCGCGAGATGAATCCGACGTTTTATTAATGTCGCGGGTAGAGTTTTAATTATGAACGCGCGGACGTATACCGAATGCATGCAGTATCATGCTTAATACGTATTGAAAGAGATGTTATCGTATAATGTTAGCATATACCATATATATGTGTAATACTCGCGCATCTGCTAATGCAAACTGAAAATTTAATCAACAACTGATAGGCTAAATCGCAACAAATATTTTATAGTGAATATAATCCATTATAACTGTTTTCGCATTCGCAATATGAAAGCATTTATTATTGTGCGCCAGAGGCTTTTAAATATATTTTCAGCCTATATCACAGCATGTACGCATTGCGTTTCCCACGATTTCAAAAAAATATTTTCACCGCAAAAATCAAATTTATAATAGAAATAAAATTCAGAGCGGGGTGTAATAATAAAATTTACAGTACGAAAATGAAATCTACAGCTGTGTGTCGCCCGTTAGGAAAATGTCGTGAGATTCGCATGGCAAAACTCTATCATAATCAATGTTCCTTCGCGTCGGTGCATCTCAGAAGTTACAATATTGAAATCTCTCGCAGTGTCCATTGCTCAACGAAAATTTTATATAATTAAGTCGAATCGACCGTCCTCGTTCTCGTATAATAGAGACATTTGTCGCTCGCAGTTCTACGAAGCTACGTGTGCGCTTTGTACTCAGTAAATTTATATATTCAGCGGAGACACAGCATATCTTATTGTTGTTTCGTCATTTTATCGGAAAAATTTTACGTGCCGAAGAAATAGAATTCACGGCTGCGGAACGACGACGACGGACGACGACGGGCGCGAGAACTCACTCAGGAAGAAATGTCACGAAACTCGTCGCGCAGTCGATAATCTTTCACTTCGACGCTCTTCACGGCAGGGTGAATCGTCTCTCCGTGGGTTGCGCGCGATGCGAAGCTCCTCTCTTCCGCGCACCGTGAAAATAATTGGACAATTTTTGGTCGTTACACCGCCGAAGTCTTGATCTTCCATTCCCGTCTCCTTCCCCACTCATTCGAGAATCCGCGCGTATTTGAAGAAACTTTCTCGGAGACTCTCCAGTAAAATCCGACTCTGGCCAGAGTCGTTCGAGCGAGCCACGTTAATATTCGGACAAATGACGAATAGGATGAAAGAAGGACGGCGATTATTCTGTAAAATAATTGGATCGGGGAAACCAACGTGAGTTTTGCAATATTTAATGACTCCCATCATGGTTCGTTTGGTCTCAGTCGACTAAAAAAAAAAGAACGCTGCGAGAAGGAAAAATTAGTTCAGAAGAAAAATGATTTGCGAGAATCGGCGACCTAGTTTAATATAACGTCCACATCTCGAACAATGGGCGTAATAATAACGTTTCACTCGTGCATTAGAAATGATTAAAGGTGTTCTGAAAATGGTTAACAAATCAGCAGCGCTTAAAAAATTCGTTATTGCTTACTATGAATCAATATGCATTGTTACGTTTCTCGTCCAATATTCAGCCACATATTATTCCGCGCAGAATATAGGTCCCTCACGTGCGCGCGCTAAAGGCAACATGCAAATTTGTAAACAAATGAAATTACAATAACCGTTCAAACTCGCATTAAATTGCGCCGCGTTAACATAAAATTACGTATTTATGTCTCCGATGTGTTCGACCTTTCGCTCGCGGTTATGAAAAAATTTGAGCAGGCTTACGATTAGGCAAATGGACTCGACGCGAACTGCACTGTAATCTCTGCATTAAACTTTGCAAAAATTTCGCGTAATAAACATGTGGGATACACAAAAGTTTTTCGGAGTAATTTTTTTGTAATTGCAAGTCCCATTGCACGATACAATTCAAGCGTCTCCAGAAACCCGTGACGCAAATCCTATTTAACAGCGCTGCGACGCAAAAAAATCGTGCTAACGCGGGCGAACGAAATGGCGACTCGCAATTCGGAAATTCGGCCACGCGGCGCGACGACTGGAAATCTTCCGTAATAATTTCTCGGCGACGCGGAAGCGTCGGCCGAGTTTTACGGCGCAGCCCCGACGGCCGTCCCCCGCCCCCTCCCTCGTTCGTCGCCCATCGCCACGAGCTATTTAACCTCCCTATCTCTCTTTACGGATATTAAACCCTCTGCTGGGGGTGCCCCGGGAGTTCGTTGTATCGAGCAGTCGAAAACCAAGTGAGCTTTCAACCCATCCGGAACGTAAAACGCCGCCGTCCGATCGTCGTCCATAACTGCGAGGCTGGCTGGGGAAATTGTAAAGTCGCGATTTTTAATGCGGGCGCCATAAAAGCGGCACATAAAACGAGAGAATCATACGGAGTAACTACGGCCGAAGTAAACTACGACGGAAATAGGCCGACGTATAAGAGTTGTTTATTTGTTTAATCCTCCCCGCGCGCGCGCTTAATGGATTACATTCTGCTCTGTCGGAGTCGATACATTCTACTCTGTATAGGATTAAAGCGTTGTGAAATTAGACTTAAGCACCTGTCTAATCAGAGATTATTGAGAGATCCACAATGCTAAGACTATTTGCAGAACCAACGACTTGTTTATAGAGATTGTCTAAAGATCTATATATATCTATAAGATCAGAAGCATATTTTGTTGAAATATACAGGACGTATCATAAATCACGCCCCATCTTTAAAGAATGAATTGGCAAAATAAGTCGAAAATCATAAATAATCAGTCGAAATTAGTTTGAGTCTTCTTTAAAGAGTTACAATCAAATAATCGAGAAATTTATTTGGATTATTATTTTTATTTGAATTAAAAGTTTGTAATTGTTTTGATAACAATAAATTAAGAACTTATTAGAATTATTCTGAAGAAGTACTATAGATTAGAAGCAGATATACTTTAGAAATTATTTCCAGGGATCCCAAGTAGCACAGCAAGTCACAATAAAATCAAAATGACGTCAAAATGATGGTAAATGATCAAAAATCGTCATTTTGCAGTCATTTTGACATCATTTTGACTTCATTGTGACTTGCTGTGCTACTTGGGATGGGGCATGACTTATGATACACCCTGTACATCTTTATCGCGCAAGAAAGATCCAAGAAATCCAGAATATGTCAGTTCCAGTTATTATTTGATAGCGATATTGGAAAGAAGAAGAAGAATCGATTAGAAGTTTGGAAACTTACCCAATAATCGCATCGGCCTTTTTTCCTTCCAATGAGAGAAGCCCGAACGATTCTATTACGATTGCCCGTGATAGAAACACCAGTTTTCTTCCGGTCGGCCGACACGTCGGAAGTCGGTTAGCAGAGGGTTTAACGTCCGTGAAGAGGTCGAAAGGTTAAATAGCTCGTAGCGAAAGGGTTCGGCTGTCGTAAAACTCCGAGACGGAAATCTTGTATCGACGCTCGTTCGACTCGACGAGCGAATCGAGTCGTTTCGAATGGTCTCGGGATCGCTCCAACGATCACCGGATGCGTCAACGGGAGGCGAGTGAAGCGAATTTCGAAACGATCGAACAAATAGCGAACTCGTTCGAAACTTCGCGATGCGCGATGACATTGCTGTCATTATTGCGTTATCGAAGCGCTCGCGCCGCCGCCGGTTATGTCCTTTAATGTCGCGAGTAAATTTCACAATCAGTAATGGGATGAACTGCGATCTGAATATCACTGGAATAATAAAGCATGAAACGCGCGCGAAAATTCAATGAAATTACGTAATACTCACAAAGATCTTTTTTTTTTTTTTTCAATTTTATGCGTTTAACACCGAAATTAGCGACGCAATCTGCAACAACGGTTTATCTGTAATAAATTAGCGATTGTGCGAGCAAAAGGATGGCGGAAAGCGGCGAATGGAAGAATAAATTATTAACCCCCCGTTCTTAATGGGGTTTTTTTCTCACCCCCTTCAGAGATTTGCCCCAGTTTGCCGGAGAAATAATCTGCTTCGGCCTCACCGCGAATATTTTAAGCGATTCCGATGTCGCGAATTATAAACAGGAAATTAAACGGTGCGCTCCTTACAATCGGGTCATGCAAAGTTTCTCTCCACCGTCGCGCATCGGGGAACCACGTCTGTCTCTCTCTCTCGCAATCCCTTTTCTCGTTTTTGTTCCCCCTCCCCCGATTCGACGTAAATGCCACCGACTGATTCCAGGTTGCGAGCGGGAAATTAGAACGCGAGTATATTGCACGTGGAAGTGCTTCGTCCTTATGCGACTCGGCGGGCGGAGTTTCTCGTGGGACTCAATTACGAGCGCCGCCCTTAGCTCCCCCGGCTTCGTTCCGGAGGCGGAAGATTTTTCCGACGCAACGGAGCAGGTTTTCGCGTTGAATGCGCCACTTAACCCCCCCGTGAGTGTGTACTCACGGTGAACGTACCCGTTCACTTCAAAATTACATCCGTCCCGCATACCGATCTCGTAGAATGTCGCTTTATGAGTTTAGTCGATTCCCCCGGCTTAAGACGAATTCAATATAGCGCGACGCAAGACATTACGATGCCGAACTTGACTCGCGACTCGACACATTTCTCCCTGTCTGTAACAATTTATCACCTGCCGCCTGGAGTACTTTTCTCTTTGAACACCCATATATACGAATGGACAATCTAATCTTTCTTCCGACCTTCTCGTCGTTTTTCGCCAGCCGTAATCGCGCGGGTCCCGCGCGCGTCTATTTCGCAGAGCTCGCAGTTGATTCGCGCAGGATTTTACGAGTCGACGTAACCCGTAAAGAAAGTTTTCAGATGGAGCCCTTCTCGCCCTCCCTCGTCCCTATTTCTTACTTCGCGGGTCCTCCAGGGCTTCTTCCTTTCCTATCTGGCCGCAGCCTTTTGGGAGATGTCGTTATCGCCCTGCCCCTTGTCGCTCCCTCGTAGTAAGAGCGAGATATCGACTGTTCCTTTTCCCTTGGTTTATACTCCCTTGTCGGATGCCACGTACTTTCGGGGAGTTATCTAATCCGCATTCGATTCGTTCTCGTCTCCTTGCTCCCTGCATCATCCCCGTTAGATATCTCGTGACACGAATAGTTTAAAATTAAAACGCGATATGGATATATTTTCCTGCGGCAATTAAGATTTCTAGCAAAATTAGGAGATCGAAGATATTCGAAGATCAAATTAAGGAGCCTGGGAAATATTTTGTATGTTCCTCGCAATGGAAGCTGGAGTGATTTTCTCTCAAAACTTGATCGATTTCCTTTGGAATGCGAATGCACAATCGGCGAGAAGCGCCAAGTGATCCAGAGAGAATGCAGTGGAGATGATAAGTCATAAGTGGATCATCCTGATAATGCTTCGACGAGCCTAGCCATTCGAAATCCACATTTAGACGCTCACCAGAAACGTTCATTGAAAACAATCGCCTGCTCACCTTCTTCCATCTCCCTTTGAAATATTTGAACAGTGAGCGAAATTTCCTCGTTAAATTTCCAGGGACGAAAATTTTCCGGATCGCACACCTCAATAAGGGCATTGCCCCGCGAGATTTAATTGAATCCTGACTGAGAAGTTTCCGAATCGCGAAACAATTTAGTCATCTGCTTACAAATTTGTTTCTTGAGACTTATAAATTATTTATTTTTATGTAAACGGTCTACTTAGTTTAATTATAAACATACACTGAAAAAAATGTATTAAAATAAAAAAAATAAATTTCTTTGAATTTAGTTTTCTTTATTGGGATTTAAGAAAACATTTTTCTGAATTTAAAATATTTTCTTAAATCTTCTTTGAATTAAGGGAACTGAATTCAAAGAAATCTACTTTTTTGATTTTAATACAATTTTTTTTTAGTGTATAGATATATTTGCAGTTATATATTAGTTACCTTTGCTTTTAACTTCTTTCATTTACTCGTGTAAATTCCATGCATATGTAGTATGTGCACAAGTGTTATTTCAGTATGCCTTTCGAGCGTAATATGTAATGGAGCGTAATAAAATCTCTCTCATTCTCTCCTCCTCCTCCCCTCCCTTCTTCTTTCTCCCATTCTTCGCGTTTCTTCTTGCGGCGGTTCACATCAAAGAACACGTTCGCAAACTCTAGACGCGTTTGCACATATACGCTAAATAGAAGGCCATAACATTTTTGCAATTCCGACGCGAGTGCGCGAGTCACACTCGTTTTCCCTGGAACGCGATCCGTTCGCGAGCAATTGGCGAACTGTTCGAAACTTGTTTTTCATTCGCTTTTGCTGGCTCGGAAACACGGACCCAGTAGAAAGCGAACGAGTCGTGCGGGGAATTGCGGAATACGATTTTACGCCGGAAGAAATTTTCTTCTCCGAGAGGCGAAGAAAATCGCTTTGCCGCAATTGCTTCTCGCAGCTTTACTAACGTTATTGACTATTTACGAGTCACAACTATAAAGTCAATAGCTTGTCGTGAGCATAATTTCTCGCGGCCCTTTTCACAAAATGTACAACTTGTTTATATGTTCAGCGTCGGGAAAAAGTAAGGCGCAATATTAAACACGTATAAATCAAATATTACGGCTGCCTTTCGATGCCTTCGATAACCTTGCCGTGGAAAAATTTGCCTAGGGTTGACAAAAAAATTCATATCTTTCACACGCGTGGGCGTTCAATAAAACCATGCTCGATCTGTTCGTTGTACCACGTCTACGGAGGTTCCTGCATAATGTCTTCTACCGAATTTCATCGAACGAGATTCCATCGCGCGCTTTCCGCGAGGGAGTTCTTCGGAGGAGAAGTGTTCCTCTTCGACGACGAGTACAAATTGCCGATACATAAAGCGATTCGTATTACGAAACTTTTTTCGCCAATGTATAAACGTCAAGGAAGTCGTTTGGGGACCGGTCGAGACAAGTGATACATGTCGGCGAGCGATCAGAGACGGACAGTTATTTATTACCGTTTCTATCCAGACCTGTGAGAAATGTGAAGGGACGATCCACTCTTCGCACTCACCGCGATTCTGTCCGCAAAATCTAGTCTCGCCGGTAATTGTATGTACGTGAAACCATAATTGAGCAATCGCACTTTGTGCGATCTTGTATCTTAAGTGTCGCACGTTCGTTTAGGTTAAATAAATTTCGTCATTTATGTTTTAGATTTATTCTAGATTTAGAATAGCTTTTATTCTACTTTTGATTTTTATGTTGTTTCTTGTTCGAATTTTACAAACTTTCTTATTTATTATTTTATAATCTGAACTTTCTTAACTTAATTTGGCCTTACCTTATACAACAGTCTTTTTTAATATAACAATCAGGATGTTATCTCTAACTGGCTTTTGCTTTAAATTTCTTTAGGAAGAAAATTTTCTTCCTTTTTCTTTCTTAACTCTATTATACTTTCTTTAATACATATATATCATGTCATGTATATATACATGTATATCATTATATTAAAATACACATACATGAAATTGTAATATAAATTAGAAGTTCTATGATTTTTTTACGAATATTGAAACATATTGAAATAAGAGAATTAAATATTATGTTTTTAATTTTTATTCCCAATTAGTACAATTTTTTTATATTATTATTTTTATATAAAAATAAATGGTATTACTATGACTATTACTACTTGTATTATTAATGTTGCCAGTATCACAACTACTGCTGCTACTATTAAAAAATGGTTGTTGCAGACATATTATTTAAAAAATGTGTAATTTAATTATTAGTCTAGTCTCTCGGCCAAATTTATGTTTAAATTTATTTGCGACTGAAAGAAACTGCTTTCTTCAATAAGAATATAATGATACGCGAGTCAAGAAACAAAATCGAGATAAAACGAAGCATTAGCATCCTTATAAAGCGAGTTGGCGGTTCTCTGATCCAATGAATATCATCAAATTATGTCCTTGATATTTCGCCGAGATGCGGGCGCTAAATAAATAAAAACTTTTAATTGGACAACGCATCCTCTCCTGAAGACTCGCGGGGTCCATTCGCCAGGGAACCGGGCGTAATCAAAAGAAGTTATAATCCACCGTAATAGAGAGCGCGGCAAATAATACGGCCGAAATTGGGGCGGAATTGGGACGGACAGCGATCGGAAATCGGCAAAAAATAATTCCGTCTCTCCGTTGAGAGAAAAATCGGATAAAATTTTCGGCCGAAGTCATCAATTTCTTTCACTCTAACAAATATTTGGTGGAATTAGTCCACTTTGCGCGACGTGGGTAATTAATATCGATTAATTCTGTCTTCTGCTTCGCAGCCATAAAGATATAATTACTTTACTTTTATATATGTTCCACGACGCATATAAAACGTCCGATTCGTAAAAAAATAGGGTGATTTCTCGAGAGTTATTGGCGGAACTCTAATTACCGCGCCGATTAAGCCCGGTTGAAGACGGACTCCACTTTCGAATTCCGCCGAAAGTGGAGGCTCTATTACCGATTCCCGTACTTTTGGAACACCCCGTGCAACTCTCGTAAGGAAACTGTATAATCGAGGGGAGATATCGGGCCGGTGTAGCGGGAGATTAAAAAGTAATTGGACGAGGCCACTATTCACCGGGACGGAAGCCACAATGGATGCCTTCTGGGAGCAACTCGAAGGACGAAAGAGAGCGAGAGAGGAAGAGGAAGAAAAAGGAGAGAGGAAGAAAGAGGCGTAAAGAAAAGGGGGGAAAAAAGAGAGTTGCCTTGTAACTAATTTAAGAAAGTGCTCCGACACGGCGGCGAACGTATCGAATCCGCGCTCCTGTTTCCTTCCGGTCGACGTTCACTGACCACTTCGTCTTTCCTCCTTACGCCGCAGGAGCGGACGGACGGGGGGCGAAGGGGGAAGGGGGAAGGGGGAGGGGGAACGGAGACGGAGCTGCTATCACCGAGAGTAGATTCAGAGGACTCCGCATCGTAAAGTCAATGAGAGTTCTGTCCCTTACATTTTTCAAGGGCCGGATCGAAGACGCGATAAACAACTGTCCGTCCCTGATCGCGCTTGTTCCGATTCCCTCGATAAATCTCCAAAACGTCCTGCGGGAATCTTCAGTGACTATATACTCGCGCGATCGCGCGCGCGCTGGAGATGGGATGTTATCCGGAGGAAAGTGAAATACAAGCGGGAATAAGCGGGGAAGATATTCCTCTTTTCGAGGGTCAATTGTTTTCCCGTCGCGCCGTCGAGAGGCTAATTATCACGACGTACTACGTCTTCGTCGCGGTGATTCTCGCTTCGTTAAATAAATTGGCGAGTCCCGTCATTGTCTCACCGCGATTTGTTTCTCGCGATCTCTTCTATCTCGTTCGAAAGTCGAAATCCAATGTTACGTTTCAGCGTTTTTTTTCCTTCTGTCGGCGCGTCACTTCGTATTCTAAAAATTGTTGCCGACGGCGCCATTTTCGCGCGACGTCCAGTCACGCTCTTGGGAATTCCGGGGACGTTTCGGCTGGACTCGCCAGTAATTTGCATGCCCGCGCGAGAATTGGTCCTGAAGTGCACGTAACGTCAGCTAGTGTCGGACGGTTCCCAGAATTATTCGTCGACACCGCGCGCATCAGAGGATCTAATCTCTATTCCGCAACATGCTGGGAATATCCTGCGAGAATCTACTGGCGACACAATTACATATACGGTATATTTAATGTTTAACGGACTTTACTTTAATGGAATGTGATAAACCTATATTACGATAAAAATCAGATACTTCTGAAAAAGTAGAGACAATTATTTTTAAAGTTGTTCTTTTTTTTATTAACTTCAAGTTGTACTTTCGTTACATTCAAATTTAATGATATATTTTATTCAAGAATCTCGAGAGAAATGTCGAAAATAGCGATAGAATCGATTCTAGGACACCCAGTACATGTCGCCAGTGTGAGAGAACGACGGATCAACCGTTTGAATGTCACGGAACAAGCACCCGCAAGCGTCCCTTGAGCATGACGACGCTGTTAGGCGCATAATCAGGCTGTCGAAGTCGCCGGCGCGATTTAATGAGCTCAACAAGCGCGCCGTCGAGGTCTTTGTGCATTAAGACCAGTCAGAGGCTGATGTCAGATCTTTGCGGATATAGATGGATGAATAGCTAAATAGACAAATCTACTTACAACGTGAACCTCGTGAACCCGGAAATTCTGATTTTGATGAAACTTTACACACACGCATGTAAGGTGAATAGACGAATTTAGAAATGTTCAGTTGCGATCCAAAAACGATTCTAAGAAGTGAAACATATTCGGATGAAAAGTATTTAAGATATAAAAAAATGTTTTATACAAAAGTTTTATGGTAAAAACACTCTATTTAACCACATTAATAGTATTTTTTAAAATTGTTTTTTTAAATATTATGAAATATGAAATATAATATTATATAAAACTTTTTTTATAAAACATTTTTTGATATCTCGAACACTTTGGAGTACCTATATCGAGTGAGTATCGGTTTTCTGTTTTTCCAAAACAAAAAGCCGTTCTATATATGAGGATTGAGTTAGAATCGTTTTGGGGTCATAACTTAAAATAAATTTATCTATTTACTAATGTGTGTAAAGTTTCGTCAAAATAAAAAATTTTTTTCTAGTTCGCGAGGTTATCGTTAGAAGAAGTTTTTACCTTGATTTGATGACAATCATGTGTGTACATGTAATTACTATATACATATATGTAAAATAATTTTATTATATTGTACATAACATACAAAAATATATTTTTCGAGTAAAAATATACCTACGATCCCATCGTTTATAAATTTCACAGGAACATTTCGATAAAAGTTAAATCTGATTTAAAAGAGATCCTGCTGATAACAAGAGAGCGGAACGAAACGGAAGATTTATGTAAATTTACACGGTTAAGTAAAATATATGTTCGTATACACCCCAAAAAATTCTGAAGTTAATGGAAAAAGTTGGCATGTACTTAGCCACAAATTTCATATCACTTATTTTTATTAAATATCTAGCTAATTGTACGATTTTCATCGGAAAGGGCGCTCTAGAATTATTCAGATTAATAGAGAGAAAAGGAAGTAAAAAGAAACGAGGGAAGGCGTATGTGAGAAGAAGAGACCTGTACCGGGGACAGAAATCCTGCAAGTTACGGTCGACCGAACGTAACAAACGGCAGGCTACGCGGGAGAAAGAACCCGACCGGTCACGTGACCGCAGGGATAATCCCCGAACACTATTCTCCTCCCTATAGAGACAGGACGTTCGTTCGGTCAGGATAGATCTGTAATAGGGTTCGTCTTCGTACACCCTGTCCTGCCTTCAATCCAAAAATTTCCTCGAAAAGTAAGAATCTGGAATATTATGTTTGTTTATTTTATCCCATCATCTTTTTAAACCTTAATCTTCACCTTATTTTTTTTTCTTAGTCACTGAATGTCCCAACGAAAATAATATTTGAGGCTTCTCGTTATAGAAAAATATATCGATATATATCTAAATCCTAAGTACCTTCCTTATATTTATGGAATAACATCACAAATGCAACACGTATTATACCCGCCTCACATCCGCCGTACCTCCTTCAATTACGGCTGATGTCCTTTTTACCGTGAACCGCCTGGAATTCATCCCGAACGCAATTTCGTCGGATGCAACACCGGCGTCCGACCGGGGAGCAAACAAATACGGATTTATCGGGGCTCCGCCTCGAGGAAAGAGGATTTAGGGTGAAACGTGTCGCACTTGCCGCGACGGGTACTCCTCGTCTTAAGGCCAACAAGTCGCGCCACGTCTCGTCTCCTCTCCTCTGCTCACGGAGGTCTTTCCGCGCGACGACGCCTCTCCACTTTACCTCGGATATTACGGTCACCCACTTTTACTTCGGCTCTCGACGCGCAAGACCTCCGAATCAGGGCGATTGGCTACTATTCGATCAGAATTTTTTTTAATTTTTAAATTATAAGGTATACTGTCGATCAGAATTGAACCCTACCTACGAGTAGATAAATAACAATTCAATTTTAGATATAAACTTTAATTTGTTGTGTCAGAATTAGAACTCGGATTAATCATCAGAGATTAATCATTTAACGTTGAGGCACTTCATATCTGCGTTTAGGCTCCTGAATTCACTCGGGCCATCGAATTGTTATAACGAAACCCAACACGCGATCCGCGATAGCCATTGTAAACTGATATATGGCACACGAGTAGTGAAAGGGCTAATCCGCGCGCGCCCGCAGGACCTCGCAAAGTGTCCCCACAACTGCCGTTCCATCCCGCGCGCGAGAATGCGCGCGCGGAGGGAACCGTTATCCCGTGGGAACTGACAGTATGGTTACACCGCCTCTCGTCCTTACACACTTATTTAAGGTCATACTTTCTTGTCATTGTTTGCAACCGAGCGAGTCCCGAGGAAAATCTTTAAAGTTTCTTGCCTCGCGTGGCTCGATCTGCTTCGCGCGGGACGTTCCCGTGTATAGCCAAGCTGGATCGTATTTGGGTCGCGTGATAAAACCACAGCTACGTTTTCGATATAAAAATTGTTTTTGCGGACGAATCAAATTGCGGAAAGTACGTGAGATACGTACTTGTAAAGCGGGATAATTGTCTGACAATAAATTGACATATAATTCCCAGTAAACGGTAAGTAATCTACTTTTCGTGGGGAAAAGAACACGTCTTCTCGTGTTCTCGATCTCAGCGATGGAGAATCTCGCATCACTGTTGCATGGCGCAGCCTCGTTCTCTACGAACTTGCTTTCCAATTTCCCCGGGCTATAGGAAAACTGCTGATTCCTTCATCGGCGTGAACATCCCCGCTCAAATGTGCCGTGGTTTATTAATACTCGGGACCGTTGTAAAATTTTCTAATACGAGCCTTAGCGTGATTGAGAGAATCTCGTTCGATACTTTTTAAGGAAATAAATATTATTGGATAACGCATTTAAGTATATAGCTTGTCAAATAATTAATAATTGCTCGTTATAGCCAAGCACACTTTTCTATAAATTTTTAAGAATTAAAGTTTTTAGATTGCGAAACACACTTCAATTTCAAAGGTAAATTAAAGCCACGCACTCTTCGGTCTTTTTTCGCTCGAGAAACTCCGCCGAATGGGTCGGTACTCTTTAAAGATTTCGCAGACGGCGAATGATGAAAAAGAATAGGCTTATTGTTGGCTCAAGGAGCACAGCCTGTAACTTTTACAAGTTCATCTCTCTTTCGCAGATACGAGTACTTTGCGAACACTCGTACATCTCGCACCTCGGCGCAGATCGAGCCATCGCTCTAGATCCTATCCCCTTTTCTCCTTTCATCTTTTCTTTCCTCTTTCACCTCAAACGATTTCGCGGTGACCGAAGATCAACAGACGGGTTGAGAGTTTAATTAAAAGCGACGGAGAGACGATTCTGTCACGGCCAACCAATGATCTGTTTCACATAATTTGACAAAGTGTGTAGCTGAATACGTTAATTACTTGACAATTCTAATTAATTCGTCCGTGTGATCGCCCAGCAACTTTAGTCGCCAGAAATAAATTCCACAATAATACCGTTTGTCTCTCAACATTCCTTGTGGCACGTGATGCGTTATCGGTTTGTTTTTTGAACTTTACAGAAATGGAAACCAGATTCTTTCCTTCGTCAAACTTGTGGGGCCAAATTTCTCTTTCAAGTCGCGTCCTTCGTCCGCAGTTCGACGCTCGACAGGGTCCTGTCGGACGCCTCGTTGCGCCCGAGAAGACGGTGTGCGAAAGTTCGATTAGAGTCGGGAAATTTGCGTGCCGACGTGCTCCTCCGCTCCATGCCAATTCGTTTCGAGAAACGATGCCCCGCCGTTAGAACGGTTAGAACACATTCGGAAACTCCCGGCAGATATTTTCATCTCCCGAGAAATGTAACTTAGGGGAAAAGTTTCCGGCAATACCGAGTTAATGTTTGACGAGCGATCATCCGTGCCTCCTACACGCGGAACACGTTTTTTTTTAATAAGTTTGAAATATTTTGAGGTCTACGAATTTTTATAATTTTATTATCGATGAAATGCGACTGGGCGATTGAATTGATTATTGCGAGATACTTTGTACCATCAGTAATCGGATTTAATTGAAACTTTTTCTTCCAATTTTCTTGTTGATGCCGCTACTGCCCTTTCTTCCCCTTTCCTTCGCGTCTTGAAGACGAGCTGAGTTTGAAATCTCTGAAAAATGTACGTACGATAGACTTTTACATAAAAAATATATAATATTATAACAATACCGGTGACGCCACACATAAATGAAATTGTTCCAGAATATAGAAAGTTATTAAGAATGTTGAATTCTTTTCTGCGAAATTGCAATTGCTCGTACGAATCGCCATTTTACACGCGATTCACGACTGAAGTATTTCCGCCAATTATAATGAAATTTCCGGAAACTGAAAGTGTGCGTTGTAAATGTAACCGCAAGTTTAAATCAGATATAACTACGAATAGATTGCGACTTATTTCCTCGTCTCTTAAATGGTGAGTTTGTGAGAGCGAGACTGCTTTAATATAAAATCAACTCAGATTATAATGTCCATTACTGATGAGAAGAATTCTTATATTTATTTTGCTTGTGTGTATAGATATATTTAGAAAAATGTTTTAAAATAGAATATCTGCAGACATTTGTGAATAAAGTGTCTACGTATATCAGATATTTAAAGAGGAGATAATAATTAATGAACGGAAAAGAAAGAGGTAAAATTATTAAAAAAGCGGCCATTCCGGCTTTCAGCTAATATCGCCCCCCTTCCCCCAGTTTTTTCCACCGGGAATTCAGGTCACAGCCAGCTCGCAGTCGCGAGTTAATTTTAATCGTAATCAAATCGAGACGTAGTTTCAGGGAGGACTTAGAAAATGGTCCGGGTTCTATTATCCAACTAGGACATCATGGGCGGAAGTCCGTTTCTATGAATTTTAAAGTCGCGCCGCCGCGGGGTCGACGATTTTCCGATCGAGTGAGCGCCGCCCGCCAGCTATGACGAGGAAGCCCCGTGAAGATATGACGTTTCTGTCCCGCGGGGTCTTCCAGGAACGCGCCGCGATAGACAATGATAAGAAGGAACGGCCCGGGGTAAACGCCGGGACACATCGGGATCGTAAATCCCCCGAAACGGCCGAATCCTCTCCCTCGTTTTACGCAGCGCCGACCGCAGGGGTTTCGGGGACATGCGGTCGGTCCATAACTTTCGGGACGCTTACACGATCCTGCGAGTCTTACATTTCTATATGCCACGAGCAAAAAGCAGAAAGTGTATAACAAAGCTAACAGATATTATCATCAATATATATTACACGTTTGAGTGAAGAGATACAATAAATTAGTATTGCCTTCTGTTAATTTAATTGAAAAAAAAGAAGAATATTTTTAATCCGAAATATGTTACTGCGATAAAGAAAATACATTTGTAGCTCAACATGTTACGTAGAGTGCTCGATATATCTCGCAAGTTATCAAAATAAAAATTGTTTCCCATTAGCCAGAGACTGAAATAATGGTAAAAACCGAGACGAGAGAAATTCCATTAAGGTGACGATCCGTTTATTAATTTTTCCAATGGTCGGGTCGTTCCCTCTCGATGGGCTCGTCTGGCCGGCGCGGCCGTTTGACAAATGCATCACCGATGGAGTAGCGCAACGATACACGGCGTATTCGATTCGCTGGGAAACTGGGATCGGGATGGATGGCCTCTACCGAGCGAGCAGTATATCCGCAATTTCGTCGGGAAGCGCACAGGAGCGGCCCGGGATGATACTGCCGCGTCGCGTCGCGTTGCCGCGCGACGAAATGGCACGATGAAATCCACGAGCCAAAGTCCGAGAATCAGCAAATATACAAGGCCCGTATTTATGTTGCAGTCGTTACTTGCGAGTCTCGTCTCAGACATATGAGACATTCGGAGCGGAGATCTTTTATCTTGAGAAACGCGGTTGGTTCAATAGTCACATCTTAATTGGAAATCAAATTGAAACTGACAAGTGAAATTGAAAAGTGCAGCGATACTGACAAGAAATTGAATTGAAATGATTATTCACGCGAAACCTGGCTTAGGATACCGACTGGAATAGCAATACGCATTTTTGTTTAGTCAATTTGTTTATAGTCAAAATCAATACTGTAACGTGTCATACACATATAGTCATACATAAAAAAATATACTTTTTTTGAAAAACAATTTTCAATATAGAATGTATGGTTCAGCGTAAAATTGTGAAAGCGTGAAAGCGTATATTTTGAAAAATTGAAGACACACATCCATTTAGGATAAGCTAACTTAATGAATCAAGCAAGCAAGGAAGAAGAGCATACACGTAAAAAAAAAAAACAAATGAGAATGTAAGCGTGTGAAAGAGTAAGAAGTATATTTAGTATATTTAAAGATGAAAATATTTAAAGAATAAGATAGAGTAAATTAGAGTCAATGTAAGAATAAAGAGGAAGTTATGTAGCATTAAAGTAACTTTAACATCTCGTAGTTTTTAAAAGTCCTAGTAGATCTTATTTACGAAGAATTCTTGTGGCTGAGCATATGATTTCACAGAAAACAATTATTAATAAAAGTTTCGACTAATTTCTATTCAAAATGCATCGAATTCATCATATGAAAATTCCATTCCTATTTCATCTGCCACGCTCAACTGATTAATTAAGATATATTGCAATTGAAGAATATATATAATGAAAATAACAATCGGCTGTGAATTATTTGCGGAAAGACGGCTTAATTAAGACGTAAACGTGAGTCAAAAGTACGGAGCGTCTTTAAGTCAGGTTGATAGGGTGATGCGCTTTCGATATTATCGGTGCATCATAAGTATCCCGGCACTAAGCATCCATAGCCGCTACTGGAAAAGCCGCGAACTCGCGGAATCTCGTTACTTCGGGAAGAGCCATAAATCCACGTCGCTTTTGAAAGCTTCGGAAATTGGCAGGGCGCGTTGCAGTCTGCCAGTACCCTCTTCGTCTCCCTGTCCCACCCCCTCGCATCCCTTTCCCGCCCTGCTTTTCCTGCCCCTAGACCGCATTCCTCAACCGGATCCCTACGTGCTGTGAGGCGAACGAGCGCCGCCGCCGCTACGGTCCTAAAAAGGATCGAAATCCAACTGGAACTGCAAGGACAACGAGCTTGTCGACGAGCTGTTGAAAACGAGGCACGCGGTGCGCTTCGACATTCTGGGGAAACTCCAGATGAAGGATATTACCGGCGAAGCTTGTTCCTGGCATTCTAACTCGTAGTAGTCGGAGTTCCATCTCAGTTAGATTTAGAGCCGTCCAGCCGCGAAGAGTAGTTAAATTCGTAGAGTACAGGGGTTTAGAATTCAGAAATCAACATATCGGTCGGTCTATATGTCGTCTATATGAAATAAGAAATCGATTTCTTCTATTTAACGTATATTTATTATACACATGTCAATTTTTTTTTTTAATCAGGAGAGATATTATAGTCCTTTTATATTCATTTGAGCAGCGTCGCGATTATCGATCTCACCGCCTCATGACTAGACACGCACGAACACGTTGGGAAACACGTGTCGTTAATTAACCTCATTGCGAGAAGGGCAACGAGCCAGGGGTGCTTCTTTCTAATACGCTGCGGAACAAAGGCAGCCGCATTGTTAATATTTCCAATTACCATCGCTATTACGGCCATTACCGCCGCTGTAACTTATTATTACGGCTATTATGCTAGCGCCAGCGTGGTACGTGGGTGGCGGCCTCGATTCGATAGTTCATTGACGGTCCTGCGGAGAAAGGGCGGCGGTCAAGGGGTGAAAGAGAGACTCAGAGAGAGAGAGAGAGAGAGAGAGATCGATGGATGAGGTTCCTTTAATTATTTTCGCGCTCGTTATGCCATTTGCGAAAAAAACAAAATGTAAAAAAAGAATTATAGCGCACTCCCCCGCTCTCGCGTCACGAGATGTTATCTTTCGGGGGAACGCGCCCCTCTCTCCCTTTCTTCTCTGCCGCCGTATAGCGCGCGAAGGGATGCCCTTCGCGCGCCGGTGCGTCGAATGCACTGGTAATAAATCTATTCGTGCGCAACGGCGCGCCAACTCCCTTTCGCAGCATTGAAAAAAAAGAAGAAAAAAAAAACAGTGACGGTTGGTAAACACAAAAAACTATACCGTGAGATTTTCATAGCGCATATAAAAATGATTTGCGACGTATCCGCATCAGGTTGAAATCATCTCTTTGCAACGAGAGGCATTTCTTGATTGAAAGAAGTGCATTCGGATAATAAGTTGATACATATCACATATATATCCATTGACGTAAATATAAAAAAAACATGCTGCAGCTATATCTCGACGTTCTTTCGACAAACAAAAGGGAGTAACGAGCAATCTGTGGTCCAATCAATGGGACATGGAGAAATCTTCTTTGAGCAGCGAAACGGGATGGAAATGTCCCGCGGAGTTTCCGGCTGCGCTTTACATATGCTTAATCGCGGGTCAAAGGCGCAACGACGGCTGATTAAATTAAATTTCTGCGGGCACGGCTTTGGCGGGGTCGCCTTCATTCGCAGTTTCCCTCGTTCGACCTCGTTCGCCTCGCAAATGCGCCTCGCGTATATAGACGCAACTATATATCGACATCGTCGTAATGTTCCTTATTAGGTCGGCGCGCATGAACCCAAGTCGCATTTGGGGAAAGTACGTGTTTCGAGAAATCCATTTATAAAATATGAATGTACTCCTCGCATCGCCTCTTTGACATACATCTTATATTTTTATTCGACTTCCTTCTGCAGTCTTAAACCTACTTCCTCGCGGAGAGTCTCTCGAAAAACCCCTTGGATTTTACATTTTCGAATATTTTTGCGAAATAGATTGCGATTACGTCATGGACACTTTGATTGATACTTTTATTCGATTTTTCTCTTCACGCGTCACGGCGAAGGAAGCGTAAAAGAACCACGGTTAAATTAGCTTAAATTTTAACCAGATTGTTCTGTGCGCTTCGTTTTTCTCCTCCACCGTTTGCGGAGTATCCTACATATTCATATTGGCAAAGAAGAAAACGATATTCAACACCCGTTTCTCGTGTTGCATTCCGCGCGAAATACTGGCGGTTCGCGCGCGTATAGTTTTGATTTATACGGATTCTCGCGTCTAGATTTCGGTAACGCGCTAACCGCGCAAATCGAGCGCGGCCTGCATACCAATATCCATGCACGCGTTAAAATTTAAACAAGAACTCCTCTTTTCGCGGGGGGAGGGGGACGCATCACGTCCCTGTATATTTCTGCGGCAGAGCACTCCAATCCGGGGATGCAACACACACCGCGGCTCTCATAAACGGTGACTTTTCGCAAAAGGCGAGCCAGTTAGCGCTTCACCAAGCACGAAACCAATTTTCGAAAGGGGAGGAGGTTATTTAATTAAAACAATTTATTCGAGACCTTTTTCTGCCTCGCGCTTCGGCGTGTGTCCTTTCATGCTGTTAGGAAAAAAAAACCTGCAATATCTACGTAGGTGGCATGCAGCCAATTCCCGCGATAAGCTTTTAATTATTATTTCGATCCTCGGCGAGGTCGCCAGGAAGCCGTGTCGATATTAAGGTCGGTTCACACCAGTCGGCGAAGAGACGAAGTTACATAAAGCAACGATAGCACTTTAGAAAGATTAAAAATTAATTATTCTTATCATTTTTATTACGCAGTATCGTTTATTATAAGAATCTTTTACTTTTTAGGTATTATCTTAAGAGATATCTGACTATGAGTGTTTATTAAAGATTAAAAAATTAGAAATAAAAAGTTTGAGGAAGTTTTCTTCTCGAGTTCTTCTCGAATGATAAGATCCTCGGATTCGAGTTCTTTACTTACAATTACTAAGACTGTGGAGTAGAAAGCTAGTTGCAAGTAAAGCGGCCTTTATTACGGCGGTTTTTTTCCCGTCCGTAGGAAAATCGCAGAAATGTCGCGAGCCAGCAAGCGCAAAAGTTTCGCCGTTTACCCAATTCGCCGATGACGTGAGTTTAGTTGGCGGCGAATAAACATGAAGAGAAAGAGACTGGCGCGAGTATTCGTTCACGAGGTGTTTTTTCGAAAGCTTTTTCCGATTGAACGACTCTCAACGGCGAGATTGGCTCGAGCCCTGTGTGTCATAATTATTAGATTATTACAAAAGTTTCTTCCATGAAATTCTTCCTGCACAGACAGTTATTTCTACAAATTTAGTCCTTTTTTTAATAAAAAAAAACACCACTTCAAAATCTTTTGTAAAAGTCAATTTTAACAAAAAAGGGAGTTTGCAAAAATAACTTTTGATAATTTTTCGGATTATCTTTGAAAATTTTAAAGGTAGAAGATAAAAATTTTCCACTAAGTATGTAAGAATAATCGTTTGCAGGAATAATCGACACGAACGCGGTCCAAGTCACTCTTTGTAAATAAAGACTCTGAAAGGGTTAATTACCTCCCCTCTATTTAGTTCGAGTAACGATCCCGTTCAATTACCGACGAACCCAGGGATCCCTATCCGCCACCACGATCTACAAAAGCGTCCTTCCGCTACCGTTTTACGTTTACGGGCGAGCGTACGCGACTCTCGACAGCTTGTCAGCATAAAGATCGTTACCGCGCGCGAATGAGCCCGCTTAATTACGCCACGTTAATTACGCCGTCGCGCTTTTACGCTGGCGACAACGAACGGCCAATTTTTACGACGCGTTTTCCTCCTCCGCAGAAATGAGTCCTCGGATGTTTGAGAACACGGAATTGCAACGACGCGGACGGCAACGTGATATCTTTTAATTCCTCGTGATTATATTGGACGTTCATAATTGAAGACAATAAGGACGAGACGAACGTCAAACATCGCGATTTAATACAAATGTAAGTAGAAAAATAAAAAGAATAAATTTACATTTGAATAATTGAGTGGTACAGGGAAATAAAATACTTTTTTACAAAATAAATGCTTTGAAAAATATAAAAAAGATATTAGGGGATTTGCTGAAATTAAAACGTTATGAATAGTAAATGTGTGCTATAAAAAATACATGAACAAAAAGAGCACAATTATTGTTGCTTTTTGAGAACAAATGTCCCGAAATTATTTACTTTAGTTAATGATTTCGTTTGGCATATTTCGAATATAAATCATTTATAATTTTTTTAATTATATGTATTATATTTAGATACTTTTTTTTTATTTTATAGTATACTTATACGTATAAGTCGTATCAAAGCGAAATATTATTCATATAATTTTAAATCAGATTATTATTCATGTTATTTTACATATTCCTTTTACACGTTCTTATTTTTTACGTATTATGCATATTAAATGAGAAACCAAAGTGAAAGAAAGAGAAGGAGAAAGAGAGAGGGGAGGGAGAAGGGGAAGAGTCACATGTGTGTTTAATTTCCAAGCTATTTGCCTAAACGTGGAGGCTAGATATGTTTCGCCGCTTCGCGATCGGTATCGAGCTTAATTGCGACTAATTCAATTATCCATGAATATTCGGGCGGATGCGCGTCATACTGGAGTATCCTGCATCCCACGTCCCGCAAGATACACACCCCCCCCTTCTTACGCGCGACAGAGAATTTCAATGTAAATCCGTGTATCTAGCCAGATATTTTTTTGATACAATGTGCAGTAATATATAATAATTATGTATATATTTATACTGAAATTTTATACACGCATTTATATGTAAAATTATCGCGATACTTTGTAATGTTGCAGCTTATAATACGACTATCACGTTATACGTAATAGATATGTCACAAAGCGATATTACAAAGTATCGATAATCTCGAGTCAATAATGTGCAATATTGATATTTGTGTGTAAGGTGAGACAAGTTCGCCCCGGCGAACTTCGGATCGATACCGGAAATCTGATGACCTTTCCGTTTGACTCTCGAGTCGGGTACAAGCCGGAAATTATATTAATCCGTTCGGTCGATCGATGCCAAAGGACACAGCGCAGCTGGAATGCGGGTCAGAGATTCGCGCGTGCTGACCCGGAGCAAGAGAGACCCGAACGTTATCGACTCCGATGGAGTCCTCGATTGGCGGAGAGAGCCCATCCTGTATCCTTGCCTGTGTCGAATCGGAAAGGATGGTAAAGGGAGTTTAATTCTTAATCCATTTGCATTCGCGGGCGAAGAGAGCTTCTAACGCCAGAAGCACTCTTGACCATTCGTTCCAACCGTCGGCGTCGATTTCGATCGCCTCTCGCAACAGTTGTGCGTTGCCCCCTTCGCGGGGATTATATAATCGCTCCGTTTTATTATTATTATTTCCAGAGAAAAAAAAATGGATATTGGAAAACACAACATGTTGAGAATATATCGCGTCTGCCTATGGCAATTAATCACAATGAGCGTGGAAAATAATACGCGTGCAAATTGACCGCCCTGGGCGCATTAAAGGAGCTGGAAGTTCGCTTTCCAGTGTTTTAACCTCGTGGCAACAACAACCATTGAAAATAATTTAAATACCGCAGGAATCCGGTGCCGTTTGATGTAACGACCGTGCGATGCGAAATACCTCGTTCATGCGCGTGTCCATTTTATTTCCCCGCCGATGAATTGATGTCCGAAACGATATATTCGTTCGACGCACGTTCGTCGTTCCCGCTACAAAAGATTGATAATGCCGCGTTGTATAATCGCGCGTAAATATTGGGAATGCGTGCGATCGCGATTTCGTCGCATCTCGTTACACCGTCGGCGTCGCCGCCGATATTCATAGCTCGTAATAGTCGTATAATCGCATATCGCGAGCGTCGGAGCTCCCTTTGATACTGGGAAAGATAAGCTGACGATGGCTTACACCGGATGGCTTACTCCCGACGATAATACCCCATCAAAGAATATTTCACGAGAATATACCTATATATTCCGAAGTGTTCTCCGAGTTGTAAAAATGCGCGCGCGGCTTTTTGTTACACTGCAGTTTTTATTTCGCGAGAGAACTGGAGCGCTCACCAGGACTGTTTAGATTATGTTAGTTCCGTATTGTTTTATTTTGCGAGATTAAAAAAAAAACGTTTTCTCATATTTCAGCCCTCGCGCCAGGGGTTTTTGTTCGGCGATAGCTGCGCGAAGCGCAGCACTGTGTGCGTTATATCCGGGGGACAAATACTGAAAAGTTCGCGCTCGGAAAGCAAGCTCCGAAGCTTGCGGATAGGTATTCTTCGTTTGATCGAAGCCTCCGTAGCGACGACGACGACGACGACGTCGTTCGCTCCCGAATGCATTCGACGGCGTATTGTTCGCCGTCGTCGTCGCGACTCGCGAGTAGCTTTTATAAGCTCCCCCGCCGGAATGAATTTCGCGCAGCTCTCGGCTCTGGCCGCCGCAAACCGCGGAATTATACTTCGCTTTCTGTCCTTTTATCGTGACAACGTTCGCGACTGGATGCTCCGGCTTTTCTCGGCTTCCATCACCCTCCTTTCGTTTTTCCTCCCCGAGGTCGGTGTCGTCAAACAATACGGTATAAATGTTACGGCGAGAGACGCATAGAGAAATAATTTCGTAATACTCCCAGTCGTTAATTTGTGGAAAGTTAGTTACGGAGGTATTCGACGTTGAATGTCAAAAGGATTGTAAACGGATTGTACCGACTCCCGATGAAATTTTCAATCGTCTATATAGGCGTTCTATTGTATTTAATTCGCTTAATTCGCGCAAACGTACGAGGGAAAATTCTGTTAAACTAACCGATAAAAGACGAAACAATTTTCCAGATTATGGTTGGCTACAAAGAGCCTCGGTGTATTCACTACACAACCGATATAGATGTATTGCAAAACCCGCGCTCGGTCATATCACTCATATCGCGCTGTTGCCTCGCGCATCGGCGGGGATGTCGTCTCTTCCGGTGAAAAGAAATGCCGCGGAATAACATAAATCCCTATTATAATATTCCATATGTCAGACTTACCGGACTCGTCGGGCGGCGTTCAAGCGCATGCTGTAAAATATGAAAGAGCGCTCGCGGCTCACAATCGATTTATTATTAGGTCGCTCGGGGGATTTACCGCCGTAACGGTGCCGTAAGAGGACTTTTGTTCGCGCGGCTATCGGGTGCTCCCTTTGTATCGCGCTAAGAAGTCGAGACCTCGCAGGTGGGCTTTAATTATCTATTCACATCCTCGGTCCTGAATTCGCAAAGAGCTCCTTCGGCTATCGATCTTTTATCGGAGTCAAAAAGTACCGGAGTGTCTCGATACTCGTGTCAAAGGAAAGCCCATTGCGAGTGGGATAAAAATAATCTGCTCGATAAAACCAGAGTTGTGCGTTTAATGTTGTATTTTACGCATAAAATACAATAGTTTACACCTACGTGTATATTACAATGTATACAATGTAAACTATGGTTAACGCGTCATATATGTAATCAATAAGTAATCTATGAATAATCGAAGCTTCATATTCAAAGATTCATATTTTTAGTCAGAAATATCAGAAATTTATATTTTGTTTGTGTTATTTTCATCAATTGTTAGTTTAGGCACAATTTAAGATGCCACGATTGACAAATTAATAACGGTTTTTAAGATTTTGATTTTTTATTTACCTATGAAAAAAAGGAAATAAATATTTTAAATAAGGTTATATTTATTGTGTATATATTGCAATCGCGAATTAAACAATATTGCTTTTTATCGATTAAAAGCTTACAGGTCAACAAATAATATTTTTAATTAACATCATGTTTCTTTTACATCTCACTACATTAACTACATATTAACATATAAATCATAAAATTATAAATAATTGAAATAAAATGCATTTATAACATTATAAATAATTGAAGTAAAATGCATTTATAACTTAAATATAGTCCAAAATTATTTTTTAAATCCGTTGTGTAATATAATAAAAATTTAATATATTATTTACTTTTTAAATTTTAATTTTTAATATTTTTAATATCAACGCTCAAATATATTAACATGTGAAAATTTATTTTCTCTATATTTTGTTATCCAATTTGTAATTTACATTACTTTTTTATTTACATGAAAAAAGTTTGTGTAAACATATCGTAAACAATACGTAAACAATCCACATAGACGTAATCTTGAAATTTATGGCACAACCCTAAATAAAATGTCCCAGCCAGAAATCATTTGTCAAATCAATGTCGATTTGACATCGATGTGTCGATGAATGGTCGGATACTGATTGATATTTTTGTTATTTTGCGTAAAAATATTGTTCTTATCAAAATTGTTTTTACATTAATTGAGCAATTGCGAATATTTCTGTCAAATTTCTACCGTGCTTTGCATACCTATACTGTGCTTTTCAATTTTACATCGATTCGATGTAGAATTGGTCTTAAGATAACAGAAATCTTATAGAAATATTTGTGATTGCTCAATTAACATAAAAATAACTATAACGAAATCAAAGATGACAAAAATATAAATCTGTATTCGATATCGTTCATCGACGTCAATTCGACTAATCATTTTTGATTGGAGTGGCAATCGATACTTTACATAAATAACAATTTCGAGGGTTAAGAGACATAAAGTGTTGAACTGTGTTATTTCGAAGGAACGAAAGAACGAAAATTGATTCTCTTCGTGAGGTCGTCTCTCGATCCTAGGCTGTTCCGTCATATTTCGTTGCGGAAAGGCGGGGGCGCGTCGATAAAACCCTTCGGCGTTAAAACGCTCCCCGCTTTATTTTCCCGTTCAACACACTTCGCGCATTGTCTCACCGTATATTTTTAATATTTCTCGCGAGCGCGCTCGTAATTCGATTTTTCCCGTGCGTTTTCCTGCGCGCGTGCGCGCAAGCAAAGTCGTTGCTCGACAACGCGATGTGTTTGCCCGGCCCGAATATATTTCCGAAAAGCAGCTCGCGCGCCGAACGAGAAGACAATTCCTGGCCCTTTCCTATGTCACCGCGCTTTGTCTCATCCCTCCGCGAACTCTTTCTTCGCTTTCTTCTCTCCGCTCTGTGCAAACTCCGAGACAGACGAACTTTGTCGCGTCCGATCGATCCTCTCGACTCCAGGCGTGTCACAAGTATATTAAGCTATATCTAAGCCAAATTATCAGAACACAAAAAATTTTGTATGGAATTAATTTGCTAATTATTTGCTATTTTTCGCTTTTAAAAGTAATTTTTTGCTCCAGCTATTAAAAAGTTACAAAGGTCTGGATAGCTTAAGATTAAGCTGCCATGCCATTGTAAAAAACAGCATATACATAAGTCAAAGCAAAAAATTATTTCTGTAGTAACTAATAGGGATATAGAAAACATAAAAAAATGAGATATTATACCAGACATCACAGACATGCGCTACGCACGCGCTATTTATCTATTTAATCTATTACATTACAATATTAACCCTTTGATATACAAAACTGTCAAAATATGCGACATGACAGATGCTCATGAAGTAAGCGCAGTGGAGAAAACCAATCGGCATCGCGAAGTATTGACAACAATACTTTGATAGATTCAAGTATCGATGACATAATTTTTTAAGAAAGAGAAACAGACTTATATAATGAGTAAAATATAAATTTTTTAAAAAATTATTTTGCAAACAAAAAATTCGAGACTTAGATATCTTGAGAGCAAATAATTCTGAGAACATTCTGATGCTATAATAATGTGAGAAATTAATTTCTTTAATGTGCTTAATCTTAAGCTGGATAGCTTAATCTTAAGCTATCCAGCCCTTCGTAACTTTTTAATAGCTGGAGCAAGAAATGTGCTTAATCTTAAGCTGAATAGCTTAATCTTAAGCTATCCAGCCCTTCGTAACTTTTTAATAGCTGGAGCAAAAAAATTACTTTTAAAAGCAGAAAATAGCAAATAATTAGCAATTAATTTCATATAAAATTTTTTATGTTCTGGTAATTTGGCTTAGATAGCTTGATATACCTGCGTGTCACTCAAAGACGGCGGACTCACCACGCAGGAGACGCGAATTTGTGCAAATCGCACAGTGAGGCAGTTTCAAAAAAATGTAACCAAAAATATAATCCTTAATCAGATTCAAAGGCCAAGGACGAGCAAGTATATTTAGGTGTTAGTTTATTTATTCAAAAAAGACTAATTAAACACTTTACAAACTAAACTTTACTCAATCTTCATTAACGGTGAATTACTTGAAAATACATAATATATATAAACATTAAAATAAATTAAATGATATATCACGAATTGATATGCGTATTTATAATAAAAATAATTAAAATAAAAGTAAAAGAGTCAAAAATATCATTTTGGTTTACAAGTAAAAGGAAAAAATTGCAAAACGTATATTCGAGTATAATTCCAATTTAAAAATATTTTAGATCTAAATCGAAATAATGGCAAGACTGTAAGGAATGAATAGCTTATTATTTTCTTAAAATTAATACGAAAATAACATATATTATGTAGATACCATCTTCCAATGTGCTAAATTTACTTATGAAAAGTACAAAAATTGTGTGAAACTAGATTAGTAGAGTGTAACATTTATGATATGTACATATATTGTACCGAAAATGATGTTATTGTATTAAAAATTACTCCATATATATATAATTGACTTTTGGAAATTGACAATTCGATGCTTATTAATGTCCAACTGTCAGTTTTAAGAATCAGAGAGTACAGATAAAACTGTCCTAAGAAGCTATATAAAGCACAATATTAAATTTAGTTTATCTCGAGGTAACAAAACCATTATTTGACACGACATTATCTGAAGTTGAATTCTGCAAGGAATAAAGCGATAAATTATTTATCGCAATAACATTTGATATAATACGATTTGATCTTATACGTCATGCTCATCTTTGACAAACATAAATTTTTAACCAGGAGTAACAAAGATATAATTTAATCATTTTCACATTGCAAGATAATATTATAGCAAACAGTAACAAAAATAATACGGAAAGCTTATGAATAGCTGAATTCATGAAATAGAAACTGTAACGTTATATTTTTTATCTCACAAAAATAACCCACCGCGCTCGGTTGCTTATAAGCGCTGTGTGTTCGCGACGAGTTTCAGGCACACGACGACTGTAGAATCAAACTTAAATGGTACCTTTACGAGGCGGCCATTGTGAATGCATTTTTGCGCAACAATAGTAACAGTGACAAAGCCACGTCGACTATCTGGCCAACTTGGGTCAGCTCGTCCGGCTTGTTCGCGTGGCCGCGCTTTTTGCGCTAGGCCAATTCGTTTTCCCGAGCGCGGCCAGATTTTTCGCCGGCGACAGGAGCGCGCAATTAATCGGCGGCCGGAAAAGTTAATGAACAATACCCGGCGGCGCGAAAGCGGTCATTCGCGACGGTGACCGATGGTATCCATTTATTTCCGTGCCTCCGTCCGGCAACCCGGAACGAAGTCGCCTCTGGTCCCGAGGTCTCGACTTCGCCCGAGTCTCGCTCTTCGCGGGGGTGGGAGGGGGTTGGAGGGCACGAAAAACGTTCTCTCCCTCTTACTTACTTGCATTATGAACGTTTGTCACATTCGGCGGCTCATATCAGTCTGCCGACGTCGCGCCGTCACGCCGAAATGTTCGCCGCGACGCCGGCCAGATTGCGTTATCGATTTCCGATGCTTGCTCAGCTCCCACTCTCTCACCCCTATCTCGTACCCCCCCCTCCTCCTTCTCCTCCTCCTCGCTCTACATCGCTCTGCGGCTTGATGGAGTCAAGTGCGCACCCTCGCCAACCACGCGCCGCTGATTTTTCATCTTATGTACATCAGCTATACCTTTTCGGGGTAATGCACATTGTCGAGTAGATAATATTTAACTTTCGTTCGTGCGCGCAGCTATTTCGTTGAAATGAATAAAAAAAGAAATCATTTCTGCCAATTGTTTTCGAAAATCATATCTTCCGCGATGTGGTTCTTTATTTAAATATACAACCCATTGTGCAGCTTTTCCCAATTTGACCACGCGAATATGCAAGTAAGCAATTTATTTAATAATTAAATAAACATTAATAATGAGATAATGATAAATTATAATTGGAAATCGTACGCAGCGCGATATTTCGAGCGTGAAGAAATGATTTTAAGCAGAATTTGTGCCAGAAATAAAGGTAGAGATGGATGGATAGATATATATATCGGTGCAAAACGAGCAGGTTATTATTAACGGGCTTTTTTTGTACTTCGCATCTTGAAATAAATTTACATGATTACCAGATATGGAAATTAAATAACTGAGTTAGTCGCTATAAAAATTTATACACCGAATTAATTTTGCGAGGAGGAGATTTAGTTCAACCTAATATTTAATTTCAAACTCTATATTGTGTCAGGGTCGGGAAATTTTTTTTCTTCTGCTTATTAATCATAATTCTTGCTTTTAAATGAAAAGCCGAATGTTACGAATTTCAATGGTACCAGTACGCTAGGAACCATGCAGTAAATTAGACCAGTAAATTAGAAACACCAGCCGGATAGACGATCACGCCGCTCATTATCGTCCGTTGACGAGCTACACGCCGAATAATTATCTAACAATCTCGGGGCAACAATGAGTTTCGCAATTATTATCATTAGCATATATTTAAACGGCGTGCGCGTTCTTCTCGACTTCCACTAATGGCGCGCAATACGCGTCGAATTATCGATGAAACGCGCGACAGCGGTTGAATTATATACGGCGCTACTGAAAATCCGTTTGCTGTAATTGCAGGTAGATTAGCGAGAGAATATTCGAGAGGGGACGAGATGCGGAGACAGAGAAAGGGAAACAAGAGGGACAGAGAGCGAGAGAGAAGTGATGTAGGAAGGCAATATTCGCTCGCGGTTATCAGTTCGACAAAAGCCTCTCTATCTCTCTTTTCCCGCGTCCTCCCTCCCCCCGTTTTCCTGCGCGCCCCACTCGCGCTCTCTCGCCCGCTGTACCTCTCCATGCTGTTTACAAAACCGCTCGTTCGATCTAGTAATTTAAATTCGCTCGCTGATACGACGAAATCGAATCGTGAAACTGACAATCTATCGAATCGCCATAACGACTGAAGAAATATCGCGCGTAATACACTTCGTTGTAACATTTCGTCCTGGTAACGAAGTCAACTAAAGAGATAATATTATAATCGAATGTATGATGTTGTTTCTCCACTTTGCGAAAATATCGAAAATAGATTGTCATGAAAGCCTCGGATGTGGGATATTTAATTGGCCATTAGTGGCTTCCAACAAAAAAAGCTGCCGTATAAAAACTGAGCGTTTTTGTATCAGATTCTTTTATATTGAGCCATCGGTCTCGTATTCTCGGGGCCGTTGAAATAAACGCCACTGTCTTAGAAAATTTCGCGATGGCGTCTAGCAGACGGAATTTTTCGTCTGACTTGAGGCCGTCGCAGCAGGGTGAAGGGGGTCTCGGCATGTTTGGGGCGTTCGAAGGGAGCCAAGGGGGAACACCGGACGGGGGAGTAACCCGGATCAATAGTTCCGTTACCGCCTCACTCAATTTGCTCTGCCTTGCTTCCACCAAATTTGTGCAAGTTCACTCGTCGATGTTCATTAACCGTGGCATCACCTTTCCTTTATCGTGGAGAAAATTTCGTCCATCTAAAGTGATAATTCGCCGGGCACAGCCGTTGATCTGTCGTTTTCGCGCGCGTCTTTCTTTTTTTGTCAACGCCGCGAAAGGGGTTTGCCCTTGACCGAGTATATGAATCTCCAATTTTTATCTCTCATGAATTATGACTAAGCGCCTTTCAGATATTTCTCTCTCTCTCAAGAGAGAGAGAGAGAGAGAGAGAGATATATATCTCGACCGTTTTAAAACGCTTAAAACGTTGTTAAAGAGACGTTTAGCTGGCAAAAAGAAGCGCCCGTCACCTTTGCCCCCTCGATCCCGGCACATCTTTCTCGTCTCAATCAGCCGCGAGTAATCTTCCCTCCGCGCACCGACGGAGAACGATCGTTCCTCAACCGTTACCGGCCCCTAAAAGCGCGTTTAATTCGCGCTAAAAATATGCGCGTCATCGCTCGTGCTTTCCCGATGCGATCGGTTGGGAGCAGATTTTCCGGCTCTCGCTCTTCATCAAGGATGATCTTCCGCGCGATGAAGAGGTTTCTCGTCCGCGGCGGCGCGGGCGGAAATAAGACGAACACTTCTGCTTGGGAAATGAAGCTCGTTATTGTCTGCCTTCGAGTCTCGACGTTTTGCGGAATTTCCGCCTCGCTTTCGAGACATCGTCGACAACTTGCGTTGTCACTGGCCTAATTTATTCTCTCTTTCTCTCTCTCGCTTTCTCGTTCGAGCTTTTCCGCCAAGTTTATCCGCTGAAACGGCGTTCACTCTTCTCTCTATCGCGCGCGCACGCGATTCTTCGCACGGAAAACTTGGGCTCGGCTTCGCGGAATAACTCGTTTGTACGGGGCAACGCGTCCAAAGCGGTGCGAAATAATTTCTTTGTTCGCCGGGAGGGAGATCCACCGACACGGACGGAACGAGATCTCGAATGGTTGTGGCAAATGAAATTCTCGAAACTTGCGGCGAGCCAGTTTGCGCCCGCTCGTTTTTTACTTTCGCTGTCGTTGACGCAAACTTCGACAGGTCGTGCGCGAATTCTGTGCTGAGTTCTTGTTGGAGATCCGCGGTTTATAAACCAGTTTACATTACTTTACAAACCTTTATTTTGTTTTTGTTCAATTTATAAATGCTATAAATATTTAAGGACATATATCTACACAAGTGTATATTCGAAGGAAAAAATATCCTCCTCCTCTGTCCATTTATCCTCGAGAGGGCTTGGTGGCACCATAGAAATTTTCATCATATGGAGTCGACGGTGGTTTTCCAGCTTGCTTTTTCCTGTGCTAGTTGAATGGTATCGTATAGCTCAGCGTTTAGAAACTCCCTAGTTGGGTCAACCCAACGAGTGGGTGATCTGGCTCTTGGTCGTTTGCCTTCAACCTTGCCTTCGATCATTAGTTTTTCAATCATATCTGTTCTTCTAGAGATATGGCCAAGGTATAAAAAATATCCACTCCTTATTTAATTTTTTTGTTAAAAGGAATAAAATAAGTAATATTAAAGTAAATTGAAATACATATATTTAAAACATCTTGACCATATTATCAATACAAATGAAGGATCATGACTATAAATAGAACCATGGAGGCTCGTGATCAAGATAGGAAGAAAACATAATGAGTGATTATGGCTGGTCTCTTCTAATTGTAAGAGAAACAGACTCAATAGCTTTTACAAGAGCAAAATATACATATAAAACATTTTTAATATCTCTTTTGAATTATAAATTAAGTTATTGAAAACATAAAATGTTGTACTCTTTAACTTTTATACTGCTACTCCTTTTTCCTGAAATTTTAGCACTTACTATTTATTGCAAAACCTTGAAATTGCAATAGAGGTATTTCTAGAGATGTAGGAATTTTTTGGTTGGTATATTCAGGGTAAAAAAAACAATTGGAAATATAGTAAACTAGTGATATTAGTTTCCTTTTCTTTCGGCAGAATCGGCATTATACATAGGATCGTTTCATTGTATTTCGTAATTAAAGACGAATTAAAGAATTTGATCTTGCCGCAATTCGCGCACTTTGTTTCGATTGCGAATCGTTCAACTATTTTCAAAGGGATGTTTAATTTTTTGGGGGGAAATAAAAACGGTTTGCTCAGCGACAGTTTTCAGAGTTTCTGGATTCGTTTTTATTCGTCGGCATCTACCGATGCAAATTCTCCCTGTAACGGCAATATATTTCTTTGGCCCACCGACAACGTATACCCGTGCCGACACGTCACTTTGTTTGCTTTCCATTTATTCTCTTGAATTCGAGCTCGTTCGTGCTCGGTGACGTTCATTAACTGCAAAGATACATTCCGTCTCGTCTCACCGAGGCTCTTTCTCTCGATTTCTCCCGCGCGGAAGGAGAGCAAGAGAGGCTTCTCCGTCGGAAGTGAAACAACTCGCCCGTATGTAGCGACGACGGGGAAAAAAGGAGAGAACATCATTCTTTTCGCGACAACGCGGATAACCGGCTGTCACGAGAGAGAGAGAAAGAGAGAGAGAGAGAGAGACGAGATGTGATCGGCGGAACAATTTCCGATTGCCCGAGACAGACGCACGAACGGCTGTATTGAGCTATATCATTTTACTCACAATCAGATTCGCGGAGTCATAAAGTTTTCCGGTGTTGAGATAAAATCGGCCGCGCGCCATTCCCTTTGAGAATTTAATAGCCAGTTATGACCGCGCTCGCGGCGTCTCCCCTGCGGAGATCTTAGTATTTAGTTTAGTTTACTCTCGACAGAATCCTTCTCATTGTAATCCTTCCTCTTTCCTCCCTCCTCATCTTCCTGCCTTCGAATCAACGCGCATCGTCGTTATCCAATTTTTCGTAGGGCGATTTATCGCTCTTCCTGTGCCTTTCTCGAGAAAACGCGGATAATCGGGATCACGTCTGTTAGCGAGAATTAACAGCGAACTCTCGCGCAAATTGAGCGCCGTCGGAAGTTGAATCCAGCGCGGCGGCGACAACGACACCGTTGATGTTGGCGAACTACGGGAGAGACGGCGACAACGGTCCTTCATTTGAAATTAAAATACCGCGGCTTTATCTCGCGGCCGGCGCGGCGGCGGATGCGAGGCGAGAACATCTCCGAACAAAGAAGCCAACGACGCGCTGTTTTCAGGGCGCCACGAGCCCTTAACCCCGTGAATATTCGCATTACGCGGGGGAGGACATATTTCTTTATTTTCGCTCCATTCCAATAAAAAACGCTGATTAAATATTCCACGCTGCGCCGCTCTCGGCGGGGTAGAAGAAATATTATGTTAATCTCGCTAATATTTCTCTCGGCTGATGTTCTTTCGGTAATGTCCCCCTTTTTTTCCCCCTTTTCGTTAGAACGAGCTTTACAAGGATGTCATTTCGTGCACCCTTATATTCCATGCAGGCGCGAGAAATTGCCGTGTTTACGAGGCGCACTGTACGGCATCATCAATTTCTAGTCGGCAATGGCGATCACCTATAGCGCTATCAAGAAAACACTTCGCGAAGTGTATTCCTCGCGCGAGTGTCGGGCGCGATTATCTTCGGCGAGCGAGCGCGGCGGCGTAGGTACGCTTCGCGAGTTTCGTAAAGGCTCGTTTTATCGCCCCCCTCCCCTTCTCTCGTTCTCTCTGTCGGTTTTATCGCCGTGTAAACCACTGCGCTCACCCGAACGCATCGGCGACTTTTATCTCGGCAGTCGCTGGCTTTCACGGCCAATAAACATATTGCTTGCTGGTAAATATACCCAATTCCAGGGACGTTGCGCCGCGCGGTCGTAAAACCGCGTCTCTCTCTCTCTGAAACCGATCTATCCGCGGTTTACGCCGGCCGTTTCGCAGCCTGATCGAATCACGATCGCGCGATTTATCAGGCAGCTCTCTCCTCTTCGGGGAAAACGCGGGGAATCTATCAGATCAGGGTTTTGCGAGTGCCGTTTAAGTGAATTTCGCGGCTCGTACAAGAATTAATCAGAAACGAATTAATCCGCCGAGAACAAAAGCATTCCGGTGCTTTCTTACTCGTCCTGTTAACGTTAAAATAACGTCCTAAAATAATATTTTATTTTCGTTACAAGCTGTGAATATTGGGATTCGAGGGATCTAATATTTATTTCACTTTAGCTACGTTTTACGATACCGTATCTTTTTTTACGCAAAAACGTGACTAAATCTTTCTATCTAGATATAAAAACAAATGTCCTGACTTACTGACTGACTCATCAACGCCCAGCCCCCGAACCCCTAAACTTAGAAACATGAAATTCGGGGAGTATATTTCTTCCATGATGTATAATAAGCACCTACTAAGAAGGGATTTTTAGAAATTCGATTTCTAAGGGGGTAAAAAGGGGTAAAATGTATTTACACGGATTCCTCAATATCTCCAACTTTTTATTTAAAATAGTTACATACCGTAGCGAAGCACGCGGGTATCAAGCTAGTCAAAAATAAGGTCGAGCGTGGGCGCGCGCACGAGTTTGCCCAACGAAAACGCGGTTATTTAACTTATCCGGCTTGAATTCGTAAATTAGGTGCGGATATTCATCATAATTGTATCGCCGTTAAACTGATATCGCCATAATTATACTCCAACGCACGCATCCTCGCCTCTCATTAATTATGTTCATTAATAACTCGGCCAGCGTAGTAAGCGTGCCGCGTGGATTTTTAATCCCATAAAGCTTCCTTAAACTGTAGCTAAACATTTGTTAATTATGCTTGCAAGTACTTTTATGCCGCTCACCGTAATTGGCCTTTAGTGTAACCTTATCCCTAGAATCTCTTTTAGAACTGCCTGAATATTAAAAAAACGTTTAGAGCAATTTTGAACCACCTTTTTTAAGATAACTTAAAAACTGTTAAAGATAACTGAACTTTGTTTTCGCTCAGTTGTAATGCCAAATGTTTGTTACAACGTGTTCCTAACAAATTTCGTTTATTTATAGTGAGTTTATTGTTATAACAAATTTTTTGAAGGTAGATTTTTCATAAGTAATTTGGACCATGTTGGGCAATGTGGAACACTTTATTAATTTTGCAAAAAATAATTTTTCTCGCATTTTAAGGCATATTAATAATGAAATAGTATATAATAATTAATTATCAGATTATATATTTATTATATTCTAATTTATTATAAACTCTAATTTTTTTGTGTTTTTTTGTAACAAATATAACAAATATATGTAACATGTTTAAAACTTTTACTCATAATAATATATGTGTACTTATAATGTATACTCGTCGTAATATTATTACTCCTGAAAGAAAGAAACAATAAAATATAAAATGCAATACTTATAAAAAGTGCTATACAAACTATCTCAAAATTATCCGATATTGCTATTATTTTCACCTTTTTATTATTATACACAATAGAAATGTACATGTATGATTCTTGCTAAATAAACTACACTAAAGTTCTATCTATAGTTTTACATATACAACAAAAAGCGAATCTATACAAGAATAAGAATCTATGAAATAAATTGACTGCAAAATTAAGTTAATATATTAACCTTACGCAGTAAGCGTACACCCCATATCTTCAATTTCAATTATTATAACTTTATGACACGTTGTGCTGCGCTGCCGCTTTGTACGTTAAGTTAGAATGCCAGCAGCTAGTAATTACACTGCTGTCCACTAAGTTGTAACGCTTAATTATCTAAATATCGTAATGGTTCACATTGCCCGTGTGTCTCAAAATACCCAAACTTCCTCTAAACATTGGTCTATTATGTTCTTGTCTCATTACATTAAATTTGAAACTTTTTTTTTTTTTTAATTGAGAACGTACTCGACGTCCGGTAAAAACCGAAAGAATGCGATGGAGTGATGCGATCTAATTTCGCGGAATTGTCTTTATATCGTTCGCCCGCGATTCTTCTTCGCCTCTCTCTTTCGGCACCTCTCTCCCCCATTCCTAACCCCTTTCGCTATTCTTTTTTTTTTATCGCCGCAAGATGATTTCGTTCGGAAATTGGACGCGACGGACTGCCGTTAAGTGGCCTGCCGGGAGTAGTTTCATTCCGGAGCGAACCCGGTATTTGCGTTCGCGTGCGCGCGCGCGATCGCGCGAAATTTATCGCTGTCACGGCCTCGGAGCTCGGAGCATCGTAGAACTTCTCGTGCGTTTATCTGGCAATTCTCTCGTCGTGCGACACGTCGTTTTGGTTCCGCGAGCACATCCATAAATATTACGGCGTGAGTTTAATTAAATTAATTTACCCGATCGACGAGTCTTTAGTTCGTATTCTCGCCCCGCGTTTTAACGCTAAATACGGCCATCTTATTAGTGTAAGGGAATATATCTGCTTAATATGAAAATTACATTTGCACGCGAAACGGGGAGTGAAATAGCTAAATGTCTGGCGGGGTATTACGGGTATTTTTAACCCTTCATATTTCAAACTGCAATTGTAATTTCCATTGTAAATTGCAGTAATTAAAAATAAACAAAACATCTATCTCTATTCTTTTTTGAGAAAATATTAGATGTCCGCGATCGCGCGAGAGTCGCTTTAACGACGCGAAAAGAAAACGCAATGCACGAGAGATGAAAAACTTGTTTCGTCGGCCAGTTATACCGCAAAACGCTTTGCCGTATCTATGAGATAATATACATAGTTTAATTCGGCTTACCGTAACATCAGCGAACTTTCCGCGTACGCATCCCGCTAAACCAGCGAGCGCCTATTAATTACCATGCACCGTCTCTCCCGAACAAAATGCACACGAGTCATACGTTCGATAACGGGGATTATAGGCTAATTATTAGACCATTACACGTGGAGCATTTTAACGGCGAACAAAATGTTTAGTACACTGTTGGAAAATTTTTGTAGTTTTGTTAAAAAAGGTTCTTGTTAAAATTTTTATGTAAAATAATCAAAATATACATGTGTAGATTTAACATATATGCCTGCTGTGTTAATTAAACTTAACAAATTTAAAATGTAAAATAATTATTAAAATAATTTAAAAAATATATTAAAGTAACACAATTTGAATGTATTTATTAAATGTGTTAAAATTTACAGAAAAAGAATGTTGATTTTATTCTATGACAAAAGTGGGAATAAAAATTTACAGAAAAAGAGTGTTGATCTTAACTTCTACATAAAAGTTATGTTAATTGTACACATAATTAACCTCAAATTACGATCAGAATTACATTTCCTTTCTGTTGAAATATTTTAACATAGTATCGGTGTTATCATTTAACACATCCATATTATGTTAAATTAACACAAAAATTTGAATGGACCGTTTAGGACATGTGATTTATGTTATATTTGCATAATTAACACAAATTTTCCAACGGTGAAAAAAGGAAATTTATGAGATATAAATTTCCTCGCGTAAAATTGATGATGAATGACAATAAAAAGGCTTTACCCCTTGTGTATTATTCACGCATGAAATTATTGATCCGATAAAATTATTTCGACAAAAAATTTTGATTTTCGTAAAAAATGCGAAGAAAACCAAATGAAATCCGGGCAAAATTTATCGTCGCGATATCGGACTTTCAATTAGCCAATTAATTAAAAAAACACCGACCAGCCTGAGGATTATTTCGAAGTGGACTATCATCGGGAACGGGCGGTGGAGATTAGCGGTATTTCGCGGAAAGCTCTGTAACCCGATAACAGTCGCGACAGCAATAGCGGATTGCAAATATGTGAAGGGAGACGGAGCGAGAATGGGAGAGAGAATATGCCGGCATGATTCTCAATCGGTCGGTTTATTTAATTCAATTAAAATTCTTATTAAGTTCAAACACCGTCCACGACCGCGCCATATGATCAATGCAAATTGTGATTCGCGTATGCGACAGGGGTCACACACGTTCGCAATCGGCCGAATGCAGCGGGCGCCGCGCCGATTTCGGCCGTGGATTTACAGTACGCGATCATAGACACGCGCACGGACACGCACGTACGGGATTATGCGTTTCCATTGCCGAGGCTGTGATCCTGGAGAAATTCACTTTGATCCCTGAATAATTTCCCCCCCTCGATCCCTCGGTCTGACTCGGCGTCTCGTTTTCCCATCGGGAAAACCCCGGGAAAATGTTGCGGGCGAGCCATAGTCGGCGGATAGAATGCATGGAAGGAACTAGGGGGATAGCGAGGGAGTATCAGATAAGTAGTTCCGTATAGTACCAAAGGGTGTATCGTGTAACTCAATGTTTGAATGGCGGATCGTGTTCTAAGCCTGCTTTGGCCCTTTGTGTCGCGCGGCGCGCGTTTCGGAAAACTGCAGGCTACAGCGCAATTTTAGGCGCGCGGGCCGGCTGATCGTGCGCGCGGGCCGGGGCGTAAAGAGTGTAATTTTAAAAGCGCGTTTTTTAGAACGGTGTTACACGTCGGCCATTCGATACGCGATTGAAGGATCGGCTTTTCGAAATTGCGTTTCGGCGCGTTTGTTGACAGGAAAATCGCTAACGAGCTGGAAACAGCTGCCGAACAAAATATTCCCTGTGGGGATCGGGAAGCGATGACGTAACGAAGTGGCGCGGCTTTTATTAACCCGTCGGGGATCCTCATTGCTCCTTTTAGCGTGCACGCCTGTGAATAACTATCGCGCAATAAAACGTAATAGTTTTATTCACCAGATGTATATATGCTCCTAGGATGGCTCTTGAAAAATTTTAGGAAAGCCTTGTATCTTAATTGAGAAATATATTACATACTCTCTAAATCTCATAAAATTACATTTCACTCGTTTTAATGTGATATATTCCATGAACTCTTCGGCTTTTAGAGAGTACGATATATTTATTATATGATACCTACAAATTCACATCTAAAAGCTACATTAGTATTTAGAATAAAAAGAGCATTGCGACGTATATATCTAGGAGAAAATTAGCAAGTGTTTGTACACGGGATAATATCGTATGTACGGAAGTTGAATTGCAGCAGATCCAGTAACGTCCTACTAACGGCGCGATTTACGGGAGCTTGCGGCACGTTGTAACGCCGTATAATATAGTTGTAATTTCCCGTATCCGTTTTATACGTGGCAACGACACAACGCGTCGCATCGCGGCGCGATAATGCAGGAAATTGCGGGCGAGATGTTGCCGGGCCCTCGGCGAAATCCAAAGCCTTACCTTACACGTTACAGGTTACAGCGCGAACGATAATGGATGTGGCGAAGGGACGTGTAAGGAGTTATACGTCAGGGCTCCGCCGCCGTGCTAACTACTGACTGATTAATCTGCCTGGAATCGATTCGCAGGAGCTGTTGCGAGATTCATTTCGTCACCTATAGGCAGCTGCTCTCCTTACCATCCGTATAAAGACCTTTGCTACCGCGATTAAATGCACCGCTCACTCTTGACATCTCACAGAATGATTCAGAGGATGAACCGTTTAAAGAGAAGGGAAGTCAAAGTAGGAATTTCGTAACCGCGTATAAAGAGCGTCCCAAATATCTGACGAGATACTTTCATATTTTATCCCGATACAGAAAATATCTCATTTATTTTTCGGTCGTCTTATATTTTGTAAAATATATAGAATATAATATTAAAAGAATTGATCAATGTAAAAAAATACTAGCTGCATGTAAAGAAAAAGTTTGCTTATTGTTATTACATTGGTGTGTGCATGAAAAAATAAAGTTATCAATCTCTCGATTCTTTTTGTCATACCGTATATAAAAATATTAAATATTAAATATTATCGAAAAATGTATGTTTTACGAGATATTTCAGAACATACAGAATAAAATATGAAATATCTCCACTTATTTTCTGATAACCGTATCTTCAAATCTTTATATGAAAAACGATGAGGTAAATCGCCCCTATTTAAAAAAAAGAACGTACTTGATCACAGAATATTTTCCTCGAAATTATACAATTTTACTGGAAATGTTTTTCACGGAACCATCATGTTTCCGGGACATTTGTATATTTATTTCCTTCCTTGAGACACATCCTGTATAGAAGTATAAAGTATATACATATATAACGATATCTATTTATCAGGATAAAACAGAGCCCCGTCATAACACTCGGGTACTTTACCCGAACTTAACCATAGTAATCGAGGGTTGAAACGTCCCGTTGGATTACGGTGACTTCGAAGGATAAGCCGCCGCGAGAATTTTTCTCTCCCGCGCGAAACTTTCGCGCAAAGCCGTAAGTCGTTACGCGTGAGCATGTAAAAAGGTCGGAAAACTTATGCTACTTACCCGTACCATCGTCGAAGACGCCTGACTTCGTAAGGTGTGATTTACTGCCGGACGTTGGATGATGTTTGGACCAATGTGCCGCTCCGGCTGCATTAGTTAAAGTGTCTGAGAATTTATTGTCGGTAGAAAGAGAGAGAGAAAGAGAGAGCTAACTCTCTCGCTTGTAAGATGAAAAATATATGAGCAATGTCTATCTCTGTTTATCGTTGCGAAGTTGGATAATATCTTGATCAGTATATAGATACTGATTAGTTCATTGAAACTGATCGGTGTTCCACGGTAAGGCGAGAAACATAATATGCTATTTGCCGAGTTTTATTTCTGACTGAACGCAATATACTTCTAAGTATACGTTAGCAACTTGTATATAACAATGTACAAACAAGATCAGTCTTGAATTGTTATAAAATAATTTTAGATTGAATGTATTCTGTTCTTTGTAATTAAGAATTACGCTTGCACTTTGCGTTGCATTTCACGGGCTCGATTCGGCGACGCTTGCGTTATTTTCAATTTCAAAAAACTGGCATCTCATCTAACTTCTAGACAGATGGAAAAGTTGAAAGCAATGATATAAGATTTTTTAGTCTAATCAAAGTATTTATAAAGATTTAACAATCGCGTATAAATTTTCCCGAATTAAATAATTTATATAGTTAAAAGAACCACTCATCGATATATAAATGTCAAACGTTTAGTCTAATGCGATATACGCTTATATACATAAAATATTCACAGAACGAGATGATAATGTTCCATTTTTATTTAAATAATACTGTATATATGCTAATATACCTTCGCTATTCAAATAGATAATACCGCAATGCTATTCAGAGAGGAATAATATCCTGTCTGCGCAAGACACTGTTACGAGTCGATTTCTCCAAAGGATCAAATTGGAGAGCATTGACGGAGCGAGACGTCGTACGCGACAACGCATTTCTATTCCGCGCAAAGATGAGAGATCCCAGATTCTAATTAACCGAGATAAAGCATCGTTAATCCCGCCTTACGGAAATCACCTCGCGGGCAAGAGATTTAACCCACTTGGGACGAATCGCGTGCTTATTATTCTGGATCTCGAGGACTTCATCGTAATCGTCGGGGGTGAAATTTAAGCGCCCGTTGTAAGCGGCGTTTTCGCACGGGTAACAGCCGACGGGGGAAACCAGTCCCGGGTATACAGGTGAGGAATTTCCCCTCCGAGGACTCGTAACTAAAACATTAGAACCTTTTTCCACGGGCGGGAGAGGATTAACGCTGTTTAAAGCTGCAACAGCCAGCGTAAAACTTCTTGAAAAACTGCGGAGTATAAAAAACACTGTGTGTCTCGACGGTAAACAACAACTGGAATTTAATCCCTTCAATGTCGGGCATGTCGAGGGAAAAATCTCACTGCCGATGCTATCTCTGGGATTTTGTCTGTATTATCGTATAAAACAATGGAACTCCGATTTTACCTCAAAATTATCCTGATATATATTTTCTGTTCAACTTTACAGGGAAATGGGCAATTTCGGCTCGATGAAGCAAAAGTTTAACGTTCATTAGCTCAAAATCAATGTCTCATTGTCGGGAAAAAATTTTCTATCTCTCTCTCTTTCTCGTTTTCCCTCCCCTCTGCCACACTCAACTTACAATAATTCGTTAATTCAGAATTGTCTTTGAAGTTGTTAGGTCAGGAAGAGAATCGATATTATCTCCGCGATAAAAAGGATACTTGAGCTTTCGGTGCTTCTCCCGGAAGGGAGCTCGCGGCAGAGGGGATTCTTCAGAGTGGAGTCGGGGAGTGATGCAGGGACGGGGAGGGGGGAGGGGGGCGGTGCAGGGATAGGGTTTCTTCCACTTAAATCTGCAGCCGTAGAACAAAACTCGCAGATTCCTAAAGATCTCTTCGCCGAGTTTGACCCGGCCTCGAAACTTTGTTCGCGCTCGACGACTGGTAAGCGGGCTTTCCAGCTGAAGAAGCGAGTGTCCCCGAGTGCGCTGAATTCCACCACCGAAAAGTCTCCGCTTTGCCCCGCGCGCGCGCGAGAAAAAGCACGGAATCGCGCGATACTTTTCCCCGTCGTATACGAATGGAGAGGGAGAAATATATCTATGAAGATTACGTGGCGGCCGTGGCGCTCGAATGGCCAGGGCCGAGATGCAAGGATCATGAGGCGGACACGAATAGATACGTTCTCTCCTCCGTATCCTCCTCTGAATGCTAGAAGAATCTTAAGAAAAAGGTATCCCCTCAAAATTATCGTCTTTTTACATCCCTTCGCGGACAGCCTATATATGTATCTCAGGATCGAGCGGCGAAAGAAGGATTTGTGCCATAATCGAGAAAAGAGGATAATTCGTCTCCAAGAGGATGAGGTTACGATCGTAGGGAAGCGGGACGGGCGGGACGGGCGGGAAGGGGTCGACGAGAGATGGAGGACGTTACCATCGCGGCCTCCGAAGAGAACGTCGATAGACCGTAATTTTATTGCCGAAGTTACGGTGGCCCCAAAGTTCACTTCAGCAAACATAAAGGAAGCGGAATACAACACAATTGGAAACTGTCTGCTGTCACTGATCTCCGCGGGTATCTCCTTGCACCCATTTCCTCCGGATCCCTCCCCCTCTTCTCCTTCAAAGAAAGAAGAAAGAAAAACGAGATCGGACGTTAACTGCCGGTTAACTTTTGCATCGGCGTTTAATAGTTTGTGCTTCGCACTTAAACGCAGCCCTTTTCAGCCCTATTTTTTTTTAGCTTAATTGTCAAAGACATAAAATTGTTATCTCTACTGTAAAGTGTCGCTCACGAAAGAGAATTTTAAACGTCGCAGTGTTTGTTTGATGTACGAGAATCTGACGCATTGATTGTTGAAAGATCAGGAACAAGGATGTAAAAACGATAAAGATATATTCAAAGTTAGATAAAAGTTTCACACAGAGAAAGAATACGAGATATTATAAAAAAATATAAAATTACTTGTTTTCTAAAGATGCTTCTAATATTCGTTTACCTAACTCGTCCTAAACTCTATATGTTTATTGATATATAATACGTTAGCGATGTTTAAAAGGATTAACGGGAAACAGCTGCTAAATGCGATCATCGTTGCTCGACTCTCGCGAGATTCTCCTTTTCCAACCGCTTTTCAGAACTTTCGGCAAAGGGAAAGCATTTCTCACGAACGCAAAGTTTCCAAGCGTCGTGCGTAACGCACTTTACGTGGATACGAGTACTGTGAATAACGTTCTTCTCCACCCTTGCGCGCGGCCGGGCCGGCAAGAAATTTCCGAGTGGAACGGCACGTCGAAGGTTTCACATTTCCATGGCGAGTTCTGAGCAGCGCTGCGAAACCAGTAATTTCATTATCGAACTTCTCGCCTCTCTTTTACGCCGAAGTTCCCCGGGATCTCTGTAAGCTTCGTAAAGACGAAGTAACGCAGATTGAAAGCTACCCTACTATAAGCGGGCAGAATTTATCGACCGTTAAATAATAGAGGGGGTTAATTTTCGAGTGTAGCCGAAAAGTATACTGCAGACGAAGTTTGTAATAAGAGATGTTAAGTATAAGTTACTATAATAAAATGCTTATTCGTGCAATATAATATGCTTGCACTATTTATTATCTGTTCGTGTTGAAAAACATGTTTATTTTAAATTCTTCTTGAATAAGAAACGTATAAATTGCCCAACTCGGGATGTATAGCATTAAATGCGTATAATTATCAATTAATTCTTAAACAAGTTGCGCATAATTGTTGCCCTCTTTTTTTCTTTTTTTCGTCCTATCCGCTCCAGCTAGAATCAAATTTTTTCTCTCTCCGCGTAAGCCGACACCTCATTAACATACTTACAGTGCTGCGTTAATTATGGCTCCGTATTTACGAAAGTACATGCACTCGCGGAAACCAACATTGTGTTTTCGCCTGCAGTCCACAAGTCGCAAATCATGCAAACGATATTTCTACACGAATTACAGCGTTTGAGTAAATATTGAGAATGAAATTTTAAAAATGTAACAAAAATTACATTGTAATAAACTGATTTACTTTCTGTCTGTAATCATTTTTGCTTCTCGTAATATTTTCTAATTTATGTTCTATTCAACTCTGTTCTATATTTAATTATTTATTATTCGGTTATTAAAATACTTAATTTTTTAATACTAAAAGCATTATCGTGATTACTGATAAAACTTCTTGAAATTCCTTGAATTATTTAAAATACAAATAATCCAAAAAATATTTTCCACGATGCATAATATTTAGAATATTGTAGTATGTACTAAATGTACTAAATGTATGTATTAAAATTCATTCCTTTTAATTCAGTTATTTTACTGATAAACAGAAGTCGGCTAGTTTAAATGCATCAAATTAATATTCAGTTTTCTTAATGGAGATTTATCATACATACTATGAAGAAAATATTGTAGTAAAGATTATTATAATATTTTTGTTATTCTCTGACGTTGTGACGAAAATTAAGATAGTTTTATTTAAAAGTATCACGTATGTTTTATGTATCTTACAAAAGAATTATCGTATTTATTATATTATTGTAATAATTATAATATTTTCACGTACATTTATTATTATTTCAACGTATATTTAAAATTATTAAAAAAAAAAATGTACGAATGCAGTTGCTTTTATACAAATTGTTTATTTATTATGTTTGTAATAAAAATAAAAATATCAATATAAAAATTTTTTAAATATGACGAAAATATTGGGTATAGCCAATATAAGCATTGTTACAAACATTGTTATTTTATATATGTACGTATGTCGATAATACAATTAAAAATATTTAAATAAAATAAAATTTTTTACAGTATGCATTGCAATTTTATTAATTAATTGTAATCTTATTAATAAAAAAAAATATATAATTAATATAATAATAAATCGTCATAACAATAAATATTATAATCGTTATGCTTCAGCGTTAAAACAAAATGTTATAAAAATATATATTTTTGATATAATTTATACTACATTTTCCACGTGACTCATGAAAAAATCACATCCATTATTACGTCATGAATACTAATAATAATTAAATAATTAAGATTATTTTAGATGGAGTTGTTCATTAATTCAATTCTACATTTGCTCGCAAATGTGGCTCCTTGAATCTTTCTTCTGTAATGTCACTTAAAAAGATGTAGTAAAATAAATGTGTAACAATATAGTATAATCTAATATTACGAAAGAGAGAGAGAGAGAGAGAGAAAGTAGCTACGAAGTATTGAATAATATATCACAACGGAGTGTAAAACTTTGTTAAAGTTACGAGTTCGAATCGGCAGGGCAAATTGATGAAAATGATAAAAACGATTACGGACGATTTATGTATGTTACTTTTATCGACATAGTAAATTGCGACAAACAGATGATAGATAACTGTTAAAATGATCGGTGTACTCATTGACTTGCCCATCATCGATCATTGTCGCATATTGAAATATAATGACGTTCAAATGTACACAACTCTCACGCTGACTCACGCATAGAATGGACATCCCTATAAATTAACGTCACTCTTTTCATCCGGTAATTCGATGATCAATTCGAAATCGATGTATTCACAGCAAACTTATATAAGTTAATGACGTCTTGATGAAAGATAAGAACTTGTGTTCTTGCTTAAAAATTCTTGGTAGAAAAAAAATAACAGTGTTTCTTGGATATTTTGTATAAAACAATTTTGAATACACGATATTGTTTCTCGAAGTTCTGAGAACCGGTCTGTGCCCCGATAGATAGCACCGTAAACACGGGCGAATTTTGTCGACGATATTCATAATTTATGTGAGTGGAAGGTGGTATACCTAAGCCGTGTACTACACATAACGAGAAACATACTGAATAATTTAGCATTAACAAACAATTGTCGTTAAGAAAGTTAATTATGTAAAGGATATTAAGGTAAGAACATTTGTTATCTCGTTTTAAATATATTGTTTAGCAAAAAGGAAATTTCAGGAAATTTGTTTTAACTCTTTCACGAATAGATATTACATAAAGAAACATAAATGTGTATACGCAAACATACACACATATGTATGTACATATGAAGGAAAAGTTTTAAGAAATTGTTATCTCGGAAATGACTCGAATGGCAGTGTAGCCTCGGAATATTAGAGTGGTTTATTTGTGGAGTAAACGTTGGTTCGACATTGAAGCTAATATACAGCAGCATTATGACATATACAATCAACATGGTAACTTTCGCCCTCAGGCGATGGTGAAAAACTTGGTCAGAGAAATGAAAATAATTTGAACCAGAAATTTATAACTCCGACCGAAAATAGTCATTTCTGGCAAAACCGTGGAGAATGAGAAACAAAGAGCGAACTATTTATTACGCTGAAAAACAATCATCGTTAAAGCAGATATAGCTAAACAGAATAAACATAAAACCGATAAAGATAATAGGTACATTCAAGCGGCTTCCAACGGCTTCCAAGTTTCAGTCGAAGCTAAAATACTCGATATCACACAATGAATAAATTAATGGAAAGAGCCAGTTAAATATCAGGGGAGAGAGAGAGAGAGAAAATGAGAAGAGAGAATAAAAAAGCAGGAAAGAGTTAAAAGACAAGGTGAGATAGGGAGAAAAACTGTGTGGGATGCACTGCCATGTGCTGTCGCAGCTCTTTCGCGAGTTGCCGCCTCGATTACGCGTGAATTTTCAGCTCCATCGTTGCACAATTTACGCGAACATGCGTGCAGCGGGTCGGTGAATTCCAGGTGAGAGATTTCAAAAGACAGTTGTGTGCTTTCACATGTTCATATAAATGTGTCACTCGGCACAGACACATCCACCACGTATTTCTAACTGTACAGCGCAAAAGGAACAAGGCATAAAAATTTCAGATAGAAATTATAGTACGATAAAACTTGTGCGGTAAAACGGATATTTAAATGAAACGGTTTACTAAGAATTTTAAATGAAAAATGTTATTTCAAATTGATTAAATAAATCGCGAATCTTTCAAATATCCCTCAATTATTATCCTTTATCTTTTATAGTGGATCGTAACTGCTAACACAATATTTTGCGCAAAGATCATCGAGATACAAATTATCATTCTAGCGATATAATCGATTCGCTCGTAAGCTAGGCACGGGGGCTCACATGTACATACGTGGGGTGTGCGCGCGCGAGGAATGAAAACCTGTGATGTTTAAGCGAAACTAATATTAGAGCGATTGCACCCACGTAGTTAATAGAACCTCGGTTTCATCGGTTTCATCCCCGGGATAATGAAGCACAGCAAGAGCGAAGCGCCAACAGTGTGGCGTCGATTGCATCATCGGGTTCGAACGAGAAATTGCCATCACGCATTTCCCCGAGTATTCAATTCCTCGAATAATGTTTTAAAATAGTAGCATCTTGAGCAGCACAAATTTGTCAAATTTGCCCGAGTTGAAAGCTCGATATTATTTTCGAGATAATTACAAGAATTTATTATTAAATAAATCTATGACACACACATTGAAGAATATACGAAGTCAAAATTTTAAAAATGTGGGTACATATAACAAAAAAGTTTTAAGCAAAAATAATAAATGACAATTTCTAATATATTTATACGTTTATACAATTAATCCGATCTGATAGAGTATTGTTCGTTTGAAAAAAAAAGTCATTTTAACTTACAGGGGATTAAAAGAACCATATGGGAATTGATGCGAGTTCATCTCTGGACGAGTGTCGCGCGCCTCTGAAATCGAATTCGCAGAGAATTTCTGCCAAAACTGGAAAGACCGTCATTGGATTCGCCGAAACGTCGATAGTTTTCGTCGACGTGACATCGCCGCGAACGAATCAACGAATCCTGATTTCTCTCGTCCGAATTATACTAGAGGGATGCAATCAAAACCGGCGATCGCGACCCCCGGAGGCTTCTTCATTATTCGCGGACATTGAAGCGGCCCTCTCCCGCTCGTGTCGGCATTGTTTGCGCAACAATCACGCTAACCGAATTATCCTGATCACATCGGGGGCGCGCGCGTTCAAACACGCGCCACCTCTTCGGCCCTTTCCCACCTCCCATCGCCTCCCTTATACCACCTACCTCACCTGTAATTGATTGGGATTTTATTTGCACGATCCAATGCTGATACCGATAAAAAATGAGGAATAAGCCCGACCTCCTTTCGCCCTCCGTTCGAGGACGCCTTCAAAAGGGTGCTTCAGTCCGCTTTTGACCGCTAGGAGTGACCATAAGGATGTATTTATCTTGCCGGTGTTAAGTGCCATAGATTCCATCCAAATGAAAGTGAGCAAAGAAATTGTTTCGTTTAATTTCTATTTTCTAGCCTCTCAATTTACTGATTTATTTATCTCTCAGATCCCTTAGGGAATCCCTCGAGGAATTGAATTTTCGAGTTTTAGGATCTTAGTTTCTATTAAATCCTTTGGATTTGTATCAGACATGAAATCTGGCAAAAAGAAATTAAGGAAATTGATGAAAGTCTCGAGAAATGGGATCGCAAGAATCAGGCTCCGTGGAAACAAAGACCGAGGCAAATACTTCAACATGATCTTACAAGGGTTGAATTACTTTTGCACGCATACGAGTCTTCACGGTCTTCGATACGTCGTCGATCCCGAATTACACGTAATCGGGCGATTCCTGTGGTTCGTCGTGTTTGTAATATCTTCCACAATCGCCAGCAACGTGATTTACTCGTTGGCGCACAGATTCCAGGTAAATCGTGTGTATGAGAAGAAAGGCGTTAATTTTGATGCAGTCGTATATACAATCTATTAATCTGCCAAACATTTGGCCCATTGTTCGTTTCTGTTTTCGGCGGATATTAAAAGTTATGTTAAAGGTCGATGGTACATAGAGAACGATTTATATCAGACTTTAAAGTATCGACGCGTAAATTTATTTAGGCCGCGCCGACGTCGATCGGCATCGAATCGATGCATTACGAGACGTCGAATCTACCCTTCCCGAGCGTGACCCTTTGTCCAAATGACCGTGTCGACTGGAGTCGCGCCCTCGAGCTCGAGCCGAGGATTTTCTCTAACGTTACCGACGAGGCAAGTGTCGAAACTTTTCGGAAAATACTGGGCAAGCTTTCCGTGATGAGCTTCGGGGATTTCGACGAGCTGGATTTTCTGAAGAAGCAGAATGTTCGTAGTCTCGCGGGTAGGACATCTTATATCCTCCTAAACTTTTTCCAACGCGAGCGTAAATATATTATAACGATCTTGGACGTTTCTGATTCCATCTTCAATACCTACCAGAGACAAGACACACCGATGTCTTGTGAGATATCGGTAGTTAATGCGCAAATTTCGATAACATTGTTTATATATAAATCAATCAATCTTTATTTACTTCAGCTTATTGCCAAGAAGCGGACTTGGTTTACAAAAATTACTTGATCCACTCATACCATCCATGTCCATACCAATCATCGTACTTACTATCATCTATTCTTCCTTACTCTCTAGTCTCTTTTTCTTTTTCCACAATTTCTTTAACACATTCCCTTTAACGCTATCCAATTCATCATTCCATTATCTTTCTAATTTTTCTCTCTTATTTCTATCTAACTCCGTAAACCAATCTTTGGTCATATCACCTCATATTTCTCTACATAATGACTAATACAATCCCTTCATCCTTGTACCCAGACCACACATAGCATTTCATCAACTTGTTTAAATCGAGATCTTATCTCGAGCATTTTAAATGCATGTGTGCGTTTCTCTCGCTGGAGCTGAAGAATAATCATTATCGGACAGGTATCAACATCACTCAAGTGCTGCACGAGGTAATGCCACGCTGCGACCAATTGCTGTCCGCCTGCTGGTGGCGCAACGCCAATCGCAATTGCTGCGAGATCTTCGAGGTGCAGAAGACCGAATACGGTTTCTGTTACTCGTTCAATTCTGAAGTGGCGCAGACAGCACCGGCGAATCTCACGGAATCGCGGCCACGAAGAGCGTCGGGCTACGGCGATTGGAGCGGCGTCAAGGTTACGATTCATCTGGGAAACATATCGAAGCCACCAAATTCCGGTAAGGGCAATGCTGGTATGTAATATTCTACGTGGCGAGGCGTAACGATCTACGAAGAATCGATGTTATCGCGCACCCAGCGATGAAGCAAAAAGATGCTTCGCTCTAATATACTCATTTCACAAAAAAATATAATTATCTTGAATAAATTGTATTGAGAATCTAGAAATCGCGTGCGGTGACCAAGTGTTGATTTTCTAGTCGCGCTGCTGGTTATTGCCGTATTATTTTGAAAAATTCAGAGCTTGATCAATTCGAAATTGAACAGCTTCTCAGCAAAGTCGCCTCGGTCCGAAAGTAAAAATTCTTCCAATGTAATATTTTGTCAATAATATAAAACAATGACTGCATTCCGATATACTACGGGATTGATAGGATTGTAGATTTATTATTCTATCAGTAATATCATTATCTTTGCATCCCCTTCAAGGAGTCTAGGCTTTCATTTTCGCAAGTACATTTCTGATTAATATATTTCTGATTTCTTTTAATATATAATCCTGTATTAGCATTTTTAGGCAACTTGTGTGTACAATTTCAATTTAGATCGTCATTGCATTGTTTGTTGTTGCAATATTTGGACAAAGGAACATAAACGCATTATTTGAATAAACATTTAGCGTAAATCCAAACTCGGGGGCCGAGGGAGAAGAGAGGAACCGTATAATGGCAAACAAAATGTAAACTCGGGTAAACCGTATGACGGATTAATAACTAATGCTATTTCTGTTATCCGTTAAATGACGAAGTATACATCAACGACACGTCGTTACTAATCCACCGTTATGCAAACCGCGCCGCGCGCGGGAGTCTCGCAAATATGATTTTAATATCCTCGCGAAAGCCGCCGACCGCTCGAGGATGTATTTTGAATAGGACGCGACTTCCATTCTGCCGTAATGTCGCTCCTTTTATTACCCGATGCGAAATGGAAAGGGATTTATCGTAAACTGCAAAATCGATATATCGGCGCCGTATTGCGCGCGGCAGTTATTGAAATGTCGCCTTCAAAGAACTTCACGGTCCCGTCCGCGCTATACCGGGGTTCTAAGCCGCTCTGACCGGATCTACGTCAGAACCGGATCGACGAAAGAGAGGATTTTCAGCGTGAAAAGTTAAAAAATTGTATCTCCGCAGATATATCATTAACCTTAATACCCAATTGTTATATAGAGGAGATTGATGGCGTCTTGGTGATAATAAACGAGCCCCGGGTCTGGCCCAACAGCGGCACCATGATACCGTCGGGCTCGCTGGTCAGCGTGTCCTTGGAATGCGTTTCCGGCCATGCCACTCAGCGAGTCCTCGAGCTGGACAAGGACAAGCAACCGTGCCAATACGACGAGGCCGGCATGTACAAGCAGGAGACCTGCCTATCGCTCTGCAAACGTTACTGGGTCGCCAAGTATTGCCGCTGCAACCCGTCCTTTCTGTTTCCCGCAAGTACGATATCTTTCAGCGGAGACAACGCGACGACGACTTCGTTAACGGTTTTTTTTGTTTCACGCGTGTGTTTCAGCCGCCCACTTCCGCGACTGCACCATCGAGGATTTCATCTGCCTGATCGATTACAACGGTGAGCGAGATTCCTTATCTATGGGAATTTCATTTACTTGACTCGCGAATGTATTTTAAATATAATTAGCCGGATATGAATGTAACTTGCTTTTGCGAAACGGCTGGATGGCGACGCAAGATGTGTTCAACGACTACATCGTTCACTTTGGCGGCGAGTACCCGCACGGCATTCCAAGCATGATTTGCAACTGCTTACCGGAATGCGACTACTACGTCTACAGTACCCAGTTTTCTAACGTGCCGCTACATAACATGAATGACATTATGCTGGACGTGCATTTCATAGGGCAAACTAGTTTTCGTTACAAAACGGACATAGTTTTCACACAAATGGATCTCCTCGGTGAGTTCTCTGCATTTTTTACAAAATATACGCGCCTATTACATATTTTATATTTTCGTCTGAAAGCCCCTCGTAGTATGAAAAACGATAAATAAATAAACTCTAAAGCTAGTTCTTTATCTAACATCCTTAGTTTAAGAGAAATATCAGATCTCATATTTCTAATTAGCTTAAGATTTTATTCCGAAAAAAATAGTATCATTAATTATAATTACCACGTCGGGTTTGAGAAATTTATAGAGACGAGACGAGAGAAGCGGAAGCGGAAAAAACGTTCGTAAAATGTCACTTTATTCAAATTCGCTTTCGGAGATTTGCGAGGAACTTTAATTTGCGGCACCTTAATTATTTCCCTATCTCTATTAGCCGCTCCGCGGCGGTTTTCCCGTGTATAATGAGTCCCGCGAGATACTAAGTTACGAATTCATGGTGCCCTCATGCCTCTTGCTCAAAATGTTTACGTCGCAAACGACTATCTTGGATATTATTCGTGATCTTATCGTAAGAAAGTAAAGTGTCTAGCCACGAAAGATGTATAAAACTGCATGTGGGTGTGTGTGTGTGTGTAAAAGTTACACGAAAGATGTCTAATGTTATACGTTTTACGTGTGTAAAATTTTGCCTAGCTTAACATCGCGTCGCGGAAATTAAAGCCAACACGTAAATCACCGCTTAGAAACAACCCGCTTCGATTTCGCTTAAACGTCATCCGTGTCCCAATATCACCAAATGTTTTGCCACGATCATCATATTAATAACTCGAAGCCCTAAAGCGATTTGCATATACTTCCTCGCAGTGTCTTTCGGCGGCATAATCGGCTTGTTCCTGGGCGGCTCGCTGCTCAGCGCCGTCGAGCTGGTTTATTATCTGGCGGTGGCGGTATTCTCGTCTCTACGCTCACGACAGAGGAGAACCGAAGGAGAGCGCGGAAGAGCCCGACGATCGAGCGTGACGCACGTCCACGCAGCGGCGATGCTGCCCATCCTGGATTACAACCCTCTGAAACCGCCGGCGAGGAGGATACCGATTTTCCCGAATTACGGCCTCGCAGAATTGAATTTGAACAGATATTGAATTACCGTGAAGTTTTTCGATACGCGGGCGGGGAGGTGGTCTCTATCATAGCCGAGCCACCGCGAAATTTGAGAAGGTAAAATAAGAGAGGAGGTTTATCTATATACTCTTTCTCTTTGAATCGATATTCGTCGAAATGTGGACGCGTATGCATGCGCGAGCGCGCACGTGTCTACGTATATTCCGCTAATGGAATTCTGTATTTTTCCAAAAGTCGCGAGGAGAACAAACAAAATTTTTCAGAACAGGAGCCCCAGCTATTCCCATTCCTAAATCGTCCGGAATCGAGAGTACTGTCTGTTAGAATAAACGGGTTCCGTCCTGTTCTTCATAGACATGTTGGTTATTGTGTTTTACCGTGGGAGGCTATTCCCATAAATCAGGAAGTAGCTGCGATATTGATCGGATTTGACAAGGAAATCGAGAATGCCTTGCTCACGCGAAATCTGGTATCTACCTTCTAAAACCCATGTTCCTGCGCGCATTTGTGTGTGTGTGTGTGTGTGTGTGTGTGTGTGTGTGTGTATATATGCGTATCAAAGAGAGGAAGAGAGGGAGAGAGGGAGAAAGAGAAAGAGAGAGAGAGAGAGAAAGCGCAGCTCATATTTTATTCAACGTTATATATGATACGTACCTTCCATCTTGCCACTTTGCGGCCGCGTAATGCTTGACTTCAATAATACACGCCATACATTTTACATGCATGTCAAGCGACTTTCTTGATGCTTTTTCGAGATGGACTAGCGAGCCGAACAATTGTGTAACGAGTATTTACTCGTTATTCGAGAAAGATACCACTAATAGCTTTAACGAGAAAGTTGCAATGTGTATGGAGGAAAAATAAAGTAAAGAATATCTCTAAAGAAGAAAATGTAAAGGCAATTGTTGAATACAAAGACGGCTTGTTGCGATAAATTAATTAAATTTCAACAAATTAATGGCTCGTGCGTTAGATTCATATTAAGGTCTTTTAAACAGTGACGGAAAATGTAAATGCAGCCAGACGGCGAATTATTTACGTTATATCCTCCACAGCGGACATACAATTAGAGGATCGCTAAGTAAGTTAATATAAAATGAATGTGTTTTATTTAGCTTGGATTTTATTTTTACTCTTTAAAACGGCAGAAACAGAAACATGAATTAATTTTCTTACAATTTTGGGCTTTTTGTTTAAAAATACTTTTATCCTCCTCCTCCTCTTTATAAAGTAGGCTTGAAAAAAGCTGAGTGCAGTTCAAATTTAGTTAAGAAACATGAGAATACGGGATATATAAGTGTAATCCTGAAATTTTTACGTATTATTCAGTTTTCAGGTTTGTGAAATACTGTTAGTTAATAGTCTATTATGTAAGAATAAAATGTTTTTTAACAGTTGCCGTTGCATGTGAAAATACCACAATGTCATATATGTATGCGTATTAATAATTACATAATTATGAATCAATTAAACATTTAATTATATTTTGTATAACGAATATTGAATGCGAGGTCAATATTAGATATTAAATTAAATTAATCAAAAATTTTCCAATTAAATATTAGCAATTTAACTGCTGATAAAAGACACAAAAACAAAATTTACTGTATACCTATGCTGTAAGTAAGAACAGCCCAGCAAAATAAATATGTAATTATGCACTTTTAAATTGCAGTTTTACATTTAAGTTTTAAATTAATTCAAATGTAAAATTGCTCAAATTAAGCTAATTTAACGTTTAATCGTGAAAAATAAATCCTAAATTAACTTTAAACAGGATGAAACTCTTCCCTTGATGGAAAAAAAGTGCGATAAAATCCGAGAATTCTACATGTATACTTTCCAGTTATCGTCGTTTCACATCGCAAAAATGCTTGTGTCGACAAAATACGGTCACAAGCGTGCAATCGCGGAATTTTAGATGATCGTTGAAATGTATGAATAACGGGAATAAATCGCGCAGATGGCCGCATATTCGGTGCACTCAGTAAATTGCCGGTCGCGGTTCACGCCATTTGTGAGAGACGTTGCAATGTACGCAAATAATGCACAAAGATCCGTCTTGAAACCTCAACTTACACTCGCGAGACGCGATACTGTTATCGATGTTATATTATCGGTGCGTTATATAACGACATTATTACCGTATACGTATCCCGACAGCTATTTTCCGTCTATCTCGAGAGGAAAAATTCGGCGTCGGGAAGTTGCGTCGGGAAAAAAATAGCGGGCTCGTCGTTACTAAGGACGCAGTTATATCTCGCGGCGTGGCGATTTTTCGAGCAACGACGGGGCCGGATTTTTCCCTTCAGACAGCGCTCGTTTTCACGCTATTGAAAATAACCGGGTGCACTTAAAGCAGCAGATAAGACACGCGCATCCCATTTTTCCATTTTTCCGCGACACGCGGGAAAACGCTTTAGAGCGCGCGCGGTTGAGCCGGAAGTAAATGTACCAGCCGTCTGGCCAGGCTCCATTTGGCCATTTATTATTTATGAGAAGGATAGAAGAAGAGAGAGTGAGAGAGAGGGACGGGGTGGAAGGAGAGGCGAGAAGTTGCGCTGGCCGTCCGACCAACAACATCAACCATCCGGGAAAAAAATCCCTTTTCTCGCGCTTTATCTCTTTTTAGAAGCGCCGTCCGCCGAGATTCATCCACTGTGAAAGGGAGATACTTGACGGGAGGATATGTCCCTCTAGTCCCTTCCTTTTTTCTACTGCGTTTTAAAAGCATCCGTCGCGGATTGAGCCAGCGTAGCTTATTATAAACTGCACTGCTGCAGCTGCGACGTCGTATACATATGACTATGTCAACTGAAACAGTCAAACTCTTTCTTTGAATGGATAACAATGTTGTCCCACTCTCTAAATCTCATAAAGTTTCGCCACTAATATATTAGAATGATTGCGATAGTCGCTACAAAAAAAAGAATTGTCACTTTAATTTGAGTAAATGCGGGCACTCATAAGGTAGAAGTGAATTTTTCACTTAAATTTTTAAAGCGGCTACTCTACCGGAGTGATACGATCTCATTCTAAAGCTATAGTGAATCACGAGTCGCTAAAGATCGACTGATAAATGAATCTAACAGAGCAAAATTTTCCACTCAAAATCGTAGAGCGACATAACTCACTTTTACAGGCACTGATCTACTACACTCGAAGAGAGTGCCCTTTCACTCAAATGGAGTACGATTTCACTCCAACTTATAGAGCGCAATTTTACTCTCTCTTAGAGTGGCGGATCACTCGAACTGTCAATTTTCACTTTTCGTTACACTTGAATTTCACTCGTTTTGAATGATATTTCACTCTCTTCGACTTTTAGAGGAGTATATATACACATATAAAAGTCTACCTATAAAGAAATTGAAATTCGCGAGCGGTCATTTTAACCACTTCAGTCTTTCTAGTGGTAAACTCCTGCGGATATTGCTCGCAGGATCTGCTGCGGGCAGACCAAAGATCTACGGTTGAACAGAAGCAGATAGAAAAACGAAGTAGCCGGGGAGAGAAAAGGGAAAGCTTGGAAGTGCAAGCAAAGAGAAAGGGGGAAAAGGAGGGCGATTGCTGGTGGCGGGACGGTTCACTGCTGCTCGAAAGGACGGCGAAGTGGGTAAAGGCCGAGAGCGCGGAAGAAGAGGAAGAAGAAAAGGAAGGAAAACAGACGGGGAAGAAGCAGGAGGAAGCAGAAAAACCGATCGTTGTCAGGGAAACGAAGGAAATCTGCATTTTGTCAAACTGTCGCTTGGAAGTTCGCGGGCGCGTCCGGAGCACGGGAGGGTGAAAGGTGAGGGTGGAAGGACGCGGAAAAGGGGGGGCGGCAAAGGGGGGAATGAGGGTGGTGGTGAGGGATCGTCGAGTGGCGCGGGAATGGAAAAAGGACGAGCAACGCGGCGCGGCCTGGCCCCGAAGAAGGAAGCGGCGAAGTTTCGAGTAACTCTCCGGCGTGCTGTTATCTAAACCCTTCACGTAGGCGTCTCGAGTGGATCGAGGTCGAAGGCTCGCTCCTTGCCGGGAATATCGGTGTATTACTTTCGATAGGAATCCCACAGACGGTAACTCGCCCCCGCCTAATTGACAGCTAAGCATTGTCCTGATCCTGCCGTGAATATATATAAGAGCCGTAAAAGGAATTGAGATAATCTACGAATGTTCTTTCCATGGAAAAATCTATTGTTTAAATAAAAACGGTATATCGGAACGCGTATTGATTTTCGAACGTCGCGATTAACCTTTTTTTTTTTTAATAATCCGGCGCAATGTAATAAATGATGATTGAATTTGATATTTATATATATAACTTCGTGTATCGATATCTGTATGTCAATTAAAAATCATCCCGGTATTAATATCGCTATCATATAAAGCGGCCGCGTCTAAATTACAATTAATTATATTACATTAATGATCTTATTTAACATAAATTATAATAACGACTATACTATATCAATAACGTAATATAAAACCATTTTTACTTTTATATTATATTAAATCAAACTCAAGCGGTCACATTTAGCAACGAATGCGCCTTTTGAAATGAACGTTCTGATATCATTCGCGACATCACCCTCCAGAAGAATGGGCTCATTACGATAAATGCGACGTCGATGACTGTTAAGGAGGACAGGGCTGCACTTTCAGCCGCGTCTGCTCTTCGGCCCCGATAAATTAAATCTTTCCTTCGACCTGCGTACACTCTCTCTTTGTCCCTTCACTTCGGAAAGGGGGAGAACTCCGATGTGGCGATGGGGAAGAGGCATCGCGCTTGCTTGGCTGCTTTCTTGGTAATCTTGAAATAGGGTACAGCAGTACGAGCGTTGGTCGCCTGCCAAGCGACTTTAAGCTTCCTTCCTTTCCGAGGATTGGAAATATCTTTGTCGACGTGCGCCGTAAGGATCACGGTAACGGAAAGCAGGGAGCACTCGTCGAAAATGCGAAACATGGCGCACCAATATCAAATGCACAAAAAGTACGACGAATGTTTGAGATTATGCGATCTACGTCTCGCAGATTTTCGTCCGGGAAAAATTTTCTTTTAATGTTATGAAAAGTCTAAAAGCCTGTATAGGAAAGAGAACGCCGAATGCAAAATTAAAATGGATTGATATTATAACCGGACTCAGACAGCACCGTGTCCAAAATCGGGACGTAAGACGTCTTAAAGAAGTCTTAAAAACGTCTTAAAGACGTCTTTAAGACATCTTACGTCCCGATTTTGAACATGCGTGCTGTCTAAGGAGACAACGACATGCCTTTCAGTTAAATGTAAATGTGTGTATGTATCTCAAATCTATCTGAAAAATTCTCTGAAATAGCTCGAGCTATCATCGCGCTCGTGAGTCGATATCGCCGACGTATGTATTCTCGACAGAAACGACGAGACATTTTACGAAACTACCTCTTTCGCTCTCTCTCGCGCGATCTTTCGAATGCGTTTCCTCGAAAATGGAAATATGGCCTTCGAGCGTCGTCGTCGTCGTCGTCGTCGTCGGCTTTAGAGCCGGCGTCGCAGTTAAATCTTCCTGAAACGCAATACCTTCTTTCCGTACGTAAGACACACGGTCTCGCTGGATCAAGCGGCGCGCATTGCGAGCGCAGCTGCACGCCGAGAGTTCGCGAGCGCGAGATGCATAACTCTCAATTTGCCCGTCGGCAGGCCCGATATTACTTCCCTCGTATTCGATACACAGGGTGTTTCGCCATTGAACGTTTGCAGATAAACGTATACAAAGTTGTTAGTGTCATTTGTGTCTCTCTTATACTCGCCAACCCAGGTAGCAAGGAGACGTCTATTTGACGTCCAAAGACGTCTCTAAATGTCGATTAGACGTCATTAAGACGTCATTTGACGTCACTCTGCTACTGGAAAAAGTTTTTTCGAAAATTTTGTGCGCAAAAAATTATTCAAATTCCATTATTATATTATTAGTGTAAATCCTATATTCAACAATTATTAATTAATATCTTAAGTTAATGCAACGTAGTGCAAATAATAATAATAATAAAAATAATAATAATCGTATCGATTACAAAAAAAACAATGATCCTACTCTGACCTAAAAAAGAGTATCCCGTTGCGGGGCACCTTGTATAGCTAACTCGCTCTTAGATATGGAAGACTATACCCTCGGAAGTGGGTGATACTTCAGCGGAATGGTTCGCCACGTCGTCGCTAGGCTCGTCGATATTCTGGATAGTTTTCCGCCGGGAAACGCGTCCGCCCATTTTTCCTCGAGCGCACGGAAAATTGGAGCGACACGCCGGTGCTTAGCCCTGAGCTGCCGCCGACAAGTGCATTCTTCGGGACCGCGTCCTCCGAGTATAGGTTTTCGTAAAAGATACGATAGAAACGTCATGAAAACACAACGGCACCCAAGAACACGATTAATTATTGTGCGCGCGTAATAATAAAATAATAAAGTAAAATAAATACAAAGGTACGCACCAGGAAGTTTCTGAATGTCGGCAAACTTTTGATCTAGAATTTTTCCCGGAAAGAAAGAATCTTAATTAAATAGCTCATCCTTCCGGCAACTTGGAAATCTCAATTTCCATCCTTGGATGTCATAATAACCGGAGTTGGTTGAAATAACTATGTACAGTTTTGAGAGTCAACAGTATTGTAGCTAAATTAGTTACGATGTTCGTCATTATCATACGTACACGACGCAATGCCATTCGCATTTCACGAGATTTCAGAGTGTCAGAAATTTCAAGAACCGTCGGTTACTTTTCACTCAGCTATTGTCTCATTGTTTGGATCTTATTCGAGGATTCTGTCGCGAACATTAAAGAACTTCACACGGAAGCGCAACCCCCTTGACATCTGAATCACTCGAGGAACTTCCTGGAGCCGCCCCATTAATTTCCAAATTTAACGCAGCTTATGATGTACAGACTCTTATTTTGATATTTTTTAATATCGAAATATACTTAAAGATCGATCTGCTAAATATTTTGCCAGCAATATCGCGAATGCTGGCAATGTCGAAAAAATTTCTGTGGATGCAAATGTTTGCAGTCTGACGACAGGCACATTTCCTCGCAGTCTACGATGCGTACGCTTCCTTCCGTGAAACTGCGAAACTTTGAGATATAGCGCGAGAGCAACGACGTAGAAAATTCAATCAGTTCGATCGTGTTAGTTTTGCGGGGAGATCATGTATTTTGCGCTAAAGTCGATTTAGCGTGCGTAGAGAAGATAAGCGCCAACGGTGTTAGTCCGTAGCGCGTACCGCGTTGAAGAAGAGGAAGATCTACGGGATCCTGGGCTAAAAGCAAAAGTCTGCGAAACAAGAATCGTCGAAGCTGTAAGCGTGCAACGATAAGAACTTGAAAAGACCTGAACTGTATATATTCAAAAACTCTCGTAGATTTGACAATTTGCCGAAACAAAACAAAGTTCAACGAAAGATCAGTCTATGAAATTAGGCATCTCAATGTTATTTAACTCCTTAATTATAGCGTAAAATTGGTAGATTTTATCTTTTATAGACTATAATATTTGCGAAAATAATTTACCAGCAGTTTCACGACAGCTTGCAAAACGAAATATATCCATGTAAAAATCTCTGTAACGACTGTAGATTTTGTAGTTCATTTAGGAGGAATTTTTCAATGAAGGACGAGAGAAGTATTTCACCAAGTCATTATCATTTTTAAAGCGGACGTATCGTCAGTCCGGTAATCTCATTTCCCTTTAACAACTTCTTTCCGAGCGGAGAGATGCGATTAATAGCATGGAGTCGGACGCGATTAAGATCACCTGTCAACCTGGCTTAAATTTAACTATCGATCCTGGGTTTTACTGTGCCGTGTATTGCTCTCACGTATTTTTCAACTCCATTTTTTATCCGGTTAACCTCACATCCGTATAAAAATTTGAGACGAAAATACAATCCGACGTAATAAAATAATCGTAATTCAATTATAAGAAAAGATCAACGGTAAGAAGTTTTTATTAAGACATATTTAGCCGTAATTATGAACGAAAAAAAAAATGATATTTTAACTTAATCATGAAATATTAAAACTGCAAAGTAATAACTTTTAAAACTATTGAATACTTTTAAACATTTATCATATGTTCTCTTATAATTTAAAAAATCATAACTTTATTTAGGAATATATAGCCTATTAAAAATGATGTACGTCTCGTTTTAAATATCAAATTTTCAACTATATGAAAAAGAAGAGTTATATTCCAGCGCTTATTAAAAATACTACTCTTTTACTTATATATTCAATATAAATTATTGCAATGTGCAAATAAAAGTTTTACATTAATGCTAATGTTCCACTAAATTGTTGGCAGATTATAAATTAACCAAAATCAAAGTTCCTATGTCGCGGAATTTCAGGAATCCCGTATCCAAATATTTGCGGCATTTTATTTGGCGCGTTTGGCTCAGCACTCTGTCTTCTCCGAACTCATCTTTTCTTTCAGCTTCTTTTTATTCCTTCTTTCTCCGTGCTTTCTCTCATCATCATCGTGATTTCAACCCTGAAATATGTCCAAAACTTTGCCTCTTCTTAGCCAGGTAAGCTGTCGATAATGTTAAAGTTTGAAAAATATTGTTATACGTTTTAAACGTTACTTTCAAAAATTAATTTTACTTTTGTTGGTTTTTGTTGAGTTAACGATAAAAATAACAACAATATTATAATAATTACAGATATTTAATTTTGCATTAATATATTGTTTTTTTTTTTTAAATTTATAGATGGTATAAGCATAAAATTTATCTGAATCCATATCTTAAAGATGGACTTTAAAGATAAACTTAAAGTTGACTTAAATCAATAAAATGTCCCCGATAATTCAAAATATTTTCGAACTGTCGAGTTATAAAAATCCACACGTTTTTTTCTTAATCCAATTCGACCTCGGATTTCTCTTCAAACGGATAATCATTTCTGCAGCTCGTTATTTTAATTAACGCGCCACAGCCGTACGACATTAGATCGGGCCGTTGTCATGAATTTTTTTCATCGAGTCGTGCAATAATTAACGCGGCATCTCGTTATCCAAATTAATAACGCGGCGTCGCGTTCCTGATTTTGACGGTGTCGGAATTTTTTTTTATATTCGCGCAATCGGTATTGTTCTTAAAGTGGATGAAGCGCTCTCAGAAAGCGAGCGACGTATCCTCTTAACATCCGGATGAATAAATTCCACCTTGCGAAAGAAATATTACGACTCGTTTGCGACAGATGAAAAAAATCCCTCTTTCGTAAAAAATCTTCCACAAAAAACATTACGTAATGAAATTAAACAAATCCAAACTTTTGCTCTTTATTGTGTTGGTTATTTTTCAAAGTTTTGTTTTGCCAGAAAAATTTCAATATATTTCAGATAGAAACAATTAGAGCAACTTGCACAAACACTGACGATGTGATTTTTTCGAGATTTTTTCGAAAATAATTTCAATACTTGTATTAGTATTTTGATGTGGAATAATGTTTTCGATAATATTTCCCGTGTGGTCTTTTTAAATTGATTCGGCTTCAAATTCGCCGATTTAATCGCCGGGAATAATATTCTCGTAATTAAACTCCGCTTTCGTAGAAATTCGTGGAGCACCAAATCACTCGCGAGATAGCCATCGCTGGAATTAAACGCAATTAATATTCGTTGTGCATTTTATCGTATTTGTGAAATGGATTCAATAATCTAAAACAAATACCACACCGGTGCCTGGCGTGCTTTGTAAGTTGAATTAATTAGGTCATTTTGCACTTGTTAGACCTCGAGACAGTTGATTAAGCAATGTTAGTTTATTCATTTCTGCGACCGTATCGATAACATGTATGTTGTACGATTATATTGCTGGTACATTATAAATTTCCTAATACATAACGTACACAGTGCCCATGATTATACGATCCATTTGACGTCAGCCTCGAAATTAGCACGACGACGTATATCCACGATTCTTTAGCGAGTTTCGACGATAAAAATTGCAGCGATGTGTAAAATGTATAAAGTAACTAACGGGCTCAAGTAACTAACGGGCGCAAATAAAGTCCCACCGTTCTTCCTTGTTCTTAATGAATATTCGAAGTAGATATGCTGAGAACGTGATTAACGTCGCACGCCAGTTAATCCCCAATTACGTATCGACCCCGCGTCGCGCACGCCGCTAATATCGCACGGCGACTCATTCTAAATTTGGTCCCCGATAATTACATTCCGCTCGTCAGCCATCGCACCGCCGTCTTAGCCGTCAGCATAACTAATTTCATCTACTTCAAATTCCAATAAGCCAAATTCCAAATTTACTTCTTCCGTCTCTCTGCGA
>NW_020227276.1:123478-174111 GCF_003070985.1 Temnothorax curvispinosus
ATATCGCTTTTTCAGCTCGCTCACGCACTCTATTCTTATATCTCTATAGGTCTTATGCTAAGCTATGCATTTTGTGTGTGTTGACCTTGATTTCGGGTTCTTTATCCGTTCCGAAAACGACGGAAATTCTATTCTGAAACTGCGCGACACAACGCAAGACGCGAGTCAAGTTGACGGTTAAGAAAAGTGAGACCGATTATCCGAAAGAATGTATAATCGAATGCGATTTATACCTCGGATGTCGGAACGTAACCGATGGTCCAATGAGAAAAATTCGTTATCGAAAAAGAAATTCTCTCATTGGGCCATCCGACATAGGCGACATACGACTGATTGTATTAGAACCGGCCTTAAATGAACATTCGATGTATCACATTTTTCTGTAATCTGAATAATCAGACCTGGCGATTCGTACTCATATTACTCTGCGATGTGCGATCCGCGAGCAACGACATCAGAAATCAGAACGGGCCGCGGGCGTCTTGGTAACATGAGCAGTGGGGATAGAGAGGGGTAGGCTTTATGCGATACGCCATACCCGACATACCGAACTAACCGACCGCGCACCGTGTGTAGTGTGTATTCACCTTACCCCCACTCTATCCCCACTACTCATGTTTACCGCGACGCCCGTGATCTGTTCTGACGTCAGACGTGTCGTTACTCCCGCGCCCCGCGCCCCTCGCTCCGGTTCTCGCTCCCGCTCCCATCCCTTATAGAAATTTAATACTGTAAGTGATTTTTTGGCTAGTGATTAATCATTTAAAAGCACTATTAACAGTGCTCCACTTGACGCTACAAATGCTTCGAAACATTCCTCTTCTCTTTTCTTTTAATGAAGAAAGAAGGAGAAGGAGAACGCTCCAAAGCATTTGTAGCGTCAAGTGGACCGCAGCCTAAGTTTCTTAGTTACCGCGTCGCGAGATTAATACCGGGAGTGCCGTGTGCCTTTAGTGTCGCGCGATCATAAGAGGAGACGAATCGTCGATTTTCGCTCGTGAATGTCGTCGCGTTGTGAGTGAGTGCGACAATGGACCAACGGAGTAACGGAGGACGATCTAGGAGAGGAGAACGGGGCCTGGGAGGCATCGGGCGACGGCGGAGCGACCGTGGGGTGAGTAGTTGTTAATTTTCTTATATATTATATTTTGTCGTCCTGTCAGTTCTGTAATGGACTCCGCCACTTTTGTGGTTTTTAACTACGGTGCAATTTCGGGTCGAGTCTGATCTCCGGCGTATGCGAGATATTACGTCGCGAACGTTGCGTCTCTCTCTTATTCGGGTCGCAGTATTATTTGTACAATTTTTCACGGATGAATTATGCGAACTAGTTAACACAGAAATATCCAGCCGCTTATTGCGGCGCCGGCGGCCGCGATTGTTTTTTACATTTTAAAATCAGATATTTGTTAAAATAATGTTTTAAAAACGGGCAATAATTATTTACTTCGATAATTATTTACTGTCGATTATCTTGGACGTAGCTTTAATATAAAAATATTTCTTTTGTTACAGATCAACGCAGAATTACAACTCCGCTGTTGCGTATCGGTCGGTGAGTTATTTTTTTAGCAGAAGGGATAAATATATGTATTAAGTTTATTTGTATGGGAGAAATTAGTACAAAATGGGTACTAAATATTCTGATAGGTCCGGTTTGATTCTGCCGATTTGGTCCTGCTAGCTTAGAAGAGGTGTAATTTTCCCTGCTTGTAAAAATGCGTATTAACTGTCTATTTATTTAGATATAAATGAGCAATCGATCTGACGCTCCATTTTTTGGAAACATGATAATGCCGTGAGAGAGATGCTAAAAATATTCAGTAATACCATTAAGTATTTATATCTCTCGATATTAAGTTATTGATGAATCGACGGGACTGATAAATGAACCATTATTAAACATTTATCAAATAAATAGTTGAAGCTAAAAGCGGTGGGATACTCGGTAATGTAAAAATAAGATAAACGCAACGAGAAATAAAAGTAGAGTAAAGGAGGACTGGCGTGTATTGCCTCGTGTGTAGTAGTCCCTTCTTATTTTACTTTTATTCTATCCGCATTTCGGTCTATCGCATCTAACATCTTTTACAATATTCTATACCATCGGCGGCTTATCATACATGAATCATCGGATGCTTTTATATAAATGCATTTTATAATTATCTTTATTAGCAAAGATTTTAGCATTCTGAAGAAGTAAATTTTTAAAGCTTTTAAATCCTTTCTTCAGAATTTAAGTATTACGAGATTTACGAAACATTGCTTGAGTAAAGTAGCGATGTACTTCGAGAAACAATTTAAATTTAAATTACACATCTTAATTCGAAAATGCTTGTTATAACAATGTAAAATTGAATAAACGGTACTACTTGAAACGGAATATCAGCATACACAGAGCCGATTTGTACGCCGTTTAAAATACCGCCCATCTCTGACGAAACTTGAAGCAAGCCGGGGAAAACTTTCCATACGTTTCTTGACAACCACAGACCCCTAACTAACTACTAATTTTAAACCAAGTCGAAGACAAGCACGGCCACTCTTGTACTTGGAATACTTCAGAGGAACCTGATGTTCGTTGACAAGAACGCAGTCTATTCAGGCTCCTAAATTTACTCGAGCACTTAGCGCTCGTTATTCTTGCAAACGAATATTTTTTTTTTTTTTTTCAATGTTACACATCGCCTTATTCGTAAGAAAACATCTCGAATTCATTTCTTTCGTTAATCCTAGTGAGAAAGTATTCTTCTCATCTTTATTTACATTTTTTGTGTTACATTTTTTCGAAATTAGCTTTAGACCCTCCTATTTTCCCACGCTTTTATCTCCTATTTTTATTTCCAAGTATATTAAACTATTTTTATTTCCAAGTATATTACTTAATTAAAATACTGGACTTAAATTATTTTTATTATTTCGTTAGCATATGTTTAAAAAATGTATGAAATATTGAAAGAATAGTCCATAATTCACATACCTGTATTGATTCTTCTCGATTCTTGAATTCTCGGCTCTCATTTTATGCGCTAAAAATTAATCGGTTGATCACATGACGAACTAATCTCCTAGTTTGTAGAGTAGTTTCTACAGTTCGCTTTCAAACGCTGACAAACAGATTGGTAAATAAATTGTAGCGCGACAAAGCCGCCATAATTACAATCGGCAAATCCCATTAGCATATACGAATCGGCCAATGATGTAAAGTTAATCACGAATGTTTATGATGCAAATTAAAAACTGGAATGAAAGCACCTGTATGTATTCTGCGTGATTGCGATTCAACCATGCGACTGTTTTTCGATGCACGTGTCAGACCGAAGTCGACCAACGCACGACAGATCCCAAATTGAAGTTAAAAGCAGATTACTGTAAGTCAAATAACATAGTCTATTACTATTGCCATTTTAGGAATTTATGTATTTGGAAAAATTGTTCTGTTATTTTAAAAAAAAGTGAATCAATATTGATTAATATTGTCACGCAATAAAATAATTGCAATCTACAAATTGGCACAATTACTTGTGTCCTTCTCGAAGAATTCAATTTGATACGTAGAAAGAGTGAGGAATAAATTCCCGGCCATCGGAAGCGGGTCCTTAAACCGTTATAAGACTTTTACGGCCGTTATGTCGAATATAGGCAACCTGGGGAGTAGTGAAAATCCATGTCAGTCGGGTCAGATAGTGTAATAAAATTCGCAGACCACGATATTCGGTCTCTTTTTTGCAACGCGCTTTATCCATAATTCCAGCTTAATTCACATAAATCAAGACGGATTAAAACAGAGATTCTGGATATCTAAGAAAATATATTTTTTCTTTATCGTCCATTTAAAATAGCTACGTTGCGCTAAAAAATCCTACTGCTGTACATTCTTTACAAACCCTGTCCTTTAAAGCTGCAGGTTGCAGAATGGATCAGCTTTTTTGTTCAATTAATAATTATGTTATATATTATATTATATATTATATATCAATTAATAAAAAGTTAAAAGATTTTAATTAAATTACTTATTTATATAAAAACATGTCTATGAAAATAACGTGGTTACACTTTGTGATTCAGGTATTTAAAAAATTTGTTTTCTTAGAAATTCGTCTTTATTTTTAAACAGGTTACATTAATTATGATCAATATATTCACTCAATAATTCAATTAATAATTATAACTACTAGTATATGAATTATTAAATCTAATATGTGTGTGTGTGTATAATATATATATTATGTGTGTGTTTGTGTGGATGCGTATGTAGGTATAAACTGCATCGGAGTATACATACATTCATACATACAATTAAATATATCCCAAATGTATTTTACACGCTTTACAATTTTCCATTATTAGACTTCAAATTATTAACTACACAGTAATAATTACCTACAAATCGCTATCCATATACAGAATGTTTCAGATTTCGATTCGCGTGACGAAGTGTCCGAAATTCGCGTCTTCAGGCGCAATACATAAAATAAATCATAAGTTCGAACAAATGAAAAATCAATGATAAAATACATGTTTATGCTCAATATGACAAATATATGTATGAAAACCTTTCTCAGATTTCAAGATTTTCATAAAATTCTTTATTATTAAACGCATTTTTATATCTGTTAAAAATCATCTGATACAAAAATAAACAAACATAATTTCTTACCACTAATTTCTTGCTCTGTTGTTGAAAGAATAGGAAATTAAAAAAAAAGAATCTTTCTAGTACATTAATGGCATTTATTAACCCTTTTAATGCTGAACATTTTTTACGAATAAATCGTGCGCGAAATATAGGTACTACTGCCTGTGTGTTGTACTTTTGTTTGATACTTTTGATTGCTATTATAGCCTAACGTAAAGATGCCTATAACGCTCGCAATGACCAATGCAGCAGACGTGTAAACTCATTCATAGCATTAAAAGGGTTAATATAACAAATGTCTATGATACATAAACTATGATTTAATAAATTTCGTGTAAATCTAATCATATTTTAAGTAGTAATCTAATAGTTATACATCTGCTAAACTAAAAAAATAGAAGAAATAGTGTAAGGAAAGAAAAGGGGAAAAAAGAAAATAGAAAGGAGAAAGGAGAAAATAGAGAAAGTAAGAAAAAAGAAAGATGAAGAAAGGAAGAAGAGAAACAGAAAAAAAATAGAAAGTAAAAAAAAGAAGGATGGAAAAGAGAAGAAAGGTGAAAAGAAAGACAGAGCTAAAACGTTATACAATACAATTACAAAGAATTATAATAAAATTCACAAATTGACAAATTCACGAATTTCAAGTTTTTATTAGTTTTTAATAGTAGATTTTTAATAGATACACTGATAAGCAAAATTTAATTGTGGGTACAATAGTATATTTACAATCCAAACATAAAAACCACAAATTTATAAAAGATTATTTATAAAAGAAGTCAGTAATTAATCTTACACACATCCTTGTATATAATAAAGTTTAAAAATATTAAGAAATAATAAGATTTTTAAAATTAAACTTTAGTCATATTTTTAATTTCAAGAATTATATTTGCCAACATAAATAATGAATGATAAATTTACAGTATTACATAATCAACATATTTAACTCAGCTTACAATAATAGTAATTAACGCAAGATTAATATAATATAAAATCCTAATGGGCGCTTATGATTTAAGATGGATATAAATATATTTAACGCTACTTATCAACCTTCTTACTATTCAAAAAGCTCCATACAAATTGATAATAACTAAGTTATCGCATAACTAACTTCTATCGCATTTGTTTGTAACTTAATTTTTTGTTTCATTAAATAATATAATAGTACGTATATTCATTTTGGTAAAACAATCGATGTAATTAATCAGTATTCGATACTAATTATATATTCACAATGAAACAAATAAGTTTCTTTTGTCATTCAAGTAGCTTTCTGCAACAAATTATCAAAGCTGAAATATTTTGTTATCGTTATTTAAGTATATTATAAATTGGCATATGCGTTATTAACTGAATTGCTGAAACTTGAACTTTTATGGTAAATCTAGTATCAAAATGGTTTGAGATTTGCGTAGTCTACAGTTTCAATGTAGAATCCGCAGATAAATTTTCAATGATCTTTGCAAAAGACCTCACTCTCAATTTACCAATTTTCTCATTCTGTCTTCCGTGATCGGGCGTGGCTGTTACTTCAGTTGCCTGTTGATCTGATGTATTCTTGATGTTAGCATCATCATCATCATTTACAGTAATTGTTTCAGGAACGTCATTTGCAGTAATTGTTTCAGGAACGTCATCTACAGTAATTGTTTCAGGAATGGTGCTTTTTCTATTGATGTTCGTCTTTTTTGCTAGAGGATTACGCTCGTTATTGATTTTTGTCTTTTCTTGAGAATGTGGGATATACACATAATACGTATGAGAATTTCTCAAGTGTTTTTTATACTTGGTCTCAATAGTGAAATTACATGGACACAATAAACATTCTATCACACCAACTTTCCTTTCTCGATTTCTCCTCTTTTCAATAATTCGGATGGCATCTGCATGAGCGTATTTCAGATGAGCGTGGAAAAACATCAAAGATGGGTATTCTAGCGGACATAACGGACATGAATAACCATGACAGTAACCGTTCACTGATTCAGATTTCTGATTTGTAATTTCATTGCTTTTGCATTTTTCTGGCATAACACGTCTGAATATAGGTGAAGGTTCAGTTAATAAAGGTTCTGGTTTGGATTTATTTGTTATACATCTATTCGCCAATAAAATTGATTTAGCTTCAAGTTTATTCATTGACCCAGATTTTAAAGACACGTCAGAACTTTTTTGAAGATCATTAGTTGATCCAGATGGTGGCACTAAAGTATTATCTTTGGATTCAGTATTTGTTACAATAGCTTTAGATATTGTTGCTCCAGTGGATAAAAGAACTGAAGTGTTGTTTCCAAATTTACTTGGTGCGACGGTCCTAAAAGTTGTTAGTCCAGTGGATAGAGAAACTAAAGTATTCGTTTTTGATTCTGTATTTGGTGCAATAGTACTAACTGTCGAAATATCTTTAGATTTGTTAATACATGGAATTGCAGGAATCGAAGTCTTCTCTGTAATTTTATTATTTTTCGAACGTGCAGCTTTCTTTAATAATTCGATAGTAGCTCTATCATACTTCTTTATCGTATTTTTAGCCGTAGTATTACCTAAGAGTTTATAGACAGGCCGTTGAATCATTGGTCTTTGAAGAAGTTGAGTTGAATTATCTTCAGATGTCGATGCTGATGACATCGATGCTACCGATGTTGCTGGATCAGCTTCAAGTAATTGTTTCTGAATGTCATCGTTATTAACAATGGGAAGAGTAAGTTTTAAAATAGCTCGTTTAGCTATCATATCATCCATATGAACATGTACAATATGTGTTTGGACAGTGTTAGCAGTGGGGAACTTCATGTTGCAGAACACGCAATTGTATTTAGTTTCCGTACATGTATCATTTTTAGATTTACGTGGATGCTCCGTTATCTTGGATGTAATGTTTGAAGATGACATCTGATCACAATTTTTCCAATTATCCTTATTATTATCAGTAATATTTGAATGAAAATGTTTCTCGTGACAGTTTAACGCAGTAACAGTTTCCAGAACTTCATCACAAACGTGGCACGCATGTCTATTATAAATATCACGATATAAGTGAGTTAATTTCCTATGTTGATCAAGTAAATGAATTGTTCTGCATCTTCTTTTACACTTGTCACATCTAAAATCGCCATCATTGGAGTAAAGTTCTCTGTGCTTTACCATATCATCCATGTCTATACATTTCAGTTGACAAATTTCGCAAGTATACTCGTTTGATAGCTGTTTATTTTGTTTTTGTTGGTCCGTTGAAGAATTTCCAATTTTCTCCTGGACGTTAGAATTTCTTTCTTCTTTTGCAGTCTCAACTAAATTCACTTCATTCGAATGAACGTGCATATTGTGCGAATAAAAATGATTCTCATGATTGAATCCCTCGTTGCATATTTCGCAGATATAACTATATGCCTTGCGTTTTTCTTCCGAATAATGTATAAGTTTGGTATGATGATTAAACATGTACAATCCCTGAAAGTTTTGCGCGCAAAGTGAACATGTGAATGTATGGTTTTTGTAATAGTACATCCGGTGTTCTACGTAACGATCATTAGTCTCAAATACTAAATTACAAACGTTACACATCTTGGTATGGATAACTGATGACTTATCGGATTTCTCTTGACTCACATTATAATTGCACGCGAGCGTGTTGAGCACTTGTTGACTATGTAAGTGCAATATATGAGGCCGAAGATCGTGTTTTTTTAGAAAACCTTGATTACAGAATACGCAATGAAAACTATAAGTCTGTGAAATCTGTTGTACATGCGCTGCAGAGATATGTGTCTGTAAAAGTCGTTTAGAACTGAATCCAGTGCCACACATTGGACAGATATCGGTACTAAAACTAAAGCTGCGTGTGTGTATCTCCAAATTCTTGGGATTGTGAAATTGCTTTCCACATATATCGCAGGGATAAGTCATAGTTCTTGTAGTGTCATCCAATTGCGTATTCGCAGTATTCTGATTACTAATTGCGGAATTGTTATTTTCTGAAAGCTTTTTAGAGTCTTGTGATTTGTTGACACTTTCGATTTTCTCCTCACTTAAGTTATTATTAACAAGAACGTTTCGATTAGCTTCATTAATTTCCGGTTCTTTTTCACTATGAAGCGATGTTTGATGTTCGTTTGATTTTTCTTCTACGCAGTCGCTATTTAAAGTTTCACTCGAATCATCTGGATTAATTATTTCATCACACGTGAGTATGATTTCATCGGTGTTCTGCCCGTGCTGTATCTCAGGAATGTCCTTCGGATGTGCACTTGCTTCTTCAGTAGATTCTTGCTGATCTTTTTCCATTTCTTCTTGTACTATGCAACAACTTTGATGTGCCTCTAAAGATGATTGTGACGAGAATTTTTGGTTACAATGTAGACACGTAAGAGATTTTTTTATCAAATCGCATTTTAACTCAATATCTATTGGATATTTATCGTCCTCTCTTTGAATGTACTTCAGACAGTGAACATTTAAGTGTTGCATCAGGGCTTCATAATCGGGTAATAACATGTAACAAATGCAACATTGATTTTGTTTAAATAGATGTTCAGATAAGTAATGCTGAAGTAATTTATGCTTCTGTGTATATCGCGCATCGCATATGCTTGACATGTATGCTATATGAGACGACTTAATATGTACGTGTCTGTCCAATCTTGAAGAAAATGTCTTTTTACAGACTTTACACAAAAAACAATTGTTATTATGTGTCTCGACGTCCAATTCTGTCTTTACTTTTATATTGGGAACAGATATTAAACGTTCCACAGAAACCTCTAAGTCCTTGAGCGCCATATTATTTCCTGCATCACTTTCTTCAACCAATGTAGAGTTGCATTGAGTAGTGAGAGAAGTGTTTTTCATGGTATCAATCGTAGAAATCTGATAAGAATTTCTTGGTCGTTCATCACATCTTGTTAAAGGAATTGTACACTCCTTGCAATTAAAACGAGCTCTAACAATTTTCAAATCTACTTCAGGATCTACCTTGTCTGCCTCATCAATAGCATTCTGTTTCCTTTTAAGTTCTATGTTAAATCGAGTCCTGTTTCTTCTCCTTATTCCTATATTTTGATCTATTTCCATGGAGAAATGTCCACCTAGAGATCGTAAACGGTAGGGTACCTCACGATCATATGAAATAGTGTTACTTCTTCGACTTTTGGTCAGGAGGTTCGGTCTTTTATCTTTGACAACCGTATCGGAAAGATTCTCCAGAAAAGATTTCATCATTTCAAAATCCGCATGTAATCTTACAAATGGCTTTTTAGGCGTTTCATGTTTTACAGTTGTTCGTTCCAGAGTGGAAGGTGTCGTTTGTTTTGGGAGATTATCTGATTTTGGAAAATCATTTTTCACAAAGTTCAATTTATTTGGACTGAGTTTAATATCGCGTTTCTTTTTGCAAAGTTCAAGGTATTCCGTTAATGTTGGTTGCCGTAATCTTTTAGTAGTTGGCGATATTTCATCATTGGGTGATTTATTAACGTTATTTGTAAGTGTAGTATTTATCTCCTCTGATTTAAAATTATCTTCTCTGAGATTATTCGAATATGATTCTCCATTTGCACCAGTTCTTAAAGTAGCATCTTCAGGAGGTGTATTTACGTTCTTGGATCTGGAAGTCTTGTGTTTTATTTCGTTATTACAATCTATTAATTCACCGTGTATATGAAACAAATGAGATTGTAATAATACTTTTTTGCGAAAAGTACGAGTGCAAAAATGACACTTGTATCTATATGTGTTTTTACACACATCAGGAAGACACACATGAGTCTGTAATAGTCCTTTTGTTACGTAATGTCTGTTACAAAATCTGCAGATGTTATTATCGCTATAACTAAAATATCGTAAATGGTATCCATAATTTCGACCAGAAGAGAACGTTCTAAAGCATACATTACACTCTGACGGCGTTTTACGCCGACGTTTTGATTTTCTTTTTGCCTTAACATTCTTCGTAGTTGTGCGTAACACATTAGTGTTTTTATTATTAGAGACTTCATTGGAACACTCTTGTTTGTTAAATTGTAATAAGGTGTTATGTATTTCTTCTTTCGGTTTCGCACTTGTATGCGCTATATTAACAGTCTTGTTTACATCATTTGAATGTACGGAATCATCATTCGACGAATGACCATTTTCTGTATTATTTATATCTGTGTTATTTATGTCTTTATACAAAGTATCCTTTTTAGGTAATGATGATTCGTCGCAATGATAGTCATGATCGATTAAACTAAAACAATTTCTAACTAACATCGAATCTTTGGTTGCATCGGTATTCGATGTCGTATCGGCTGGCTCTTCCTTAATCTTCGCCCCATCTTGAATTTCTATATCAAGCTGAAAAATATATAAATTAATTTTACTTTCTTAAATCTGCTTCAGGGCAATAAAATTTTCTAATCTTGAATCGCAGAAATAAAAAAAAAACTCCTTTCCTTCTATCCCATAAACTAATCAAACTTCTGTCGCCAACACCACATAATTGCGACCATAGACATAGTATATCTAAACCGAGTGTTGAGGAGTGGGGGTATAAATGCACATAGACTTCTGTGGTTTGCACATAAACTATATAAGAAGAAAAGTCCAAAAGTTCAAGCGGATAGTAGAGCCAACTAATATAGGCCCGAGGGACTGGCAACCTCAACGGGCCCGGTAGCGCCAAGACCTCCTCTTTTTCCACCATCTCCGTTATATCCGGGAAGGTGGAGGGTAATCCTTTATTAGAAGGAAGGTTCTTGGTGGCGTTCCCCAAAAATTCCAGAGACACGCGCACCCAGTATCCATTGCCAGATTCCCGACAAAAACCCCCGCAGGATTTAAAATACCTGCCTGGGATTGAACCCGGATCTCCGGAACATAAATCCAGCGTCCAGCATAGGTTTATATTGCACGCTACGGAGACCGTTCGTTCTCTCTCGTTCGAACGCGTACAAGTGAGAGAGAACGCCCATGCAAGCTAGAAAGAACGGTCTTTAAACAGAGTGCCTCTCTTGCTCCTATACCCCCACTCCTCAAATAAAGGCAAACGCTCAGTCTAGATATACCATGGTTGTGACACACTGCTATTTTCAATGTCACAAGTTCCTAGTGCGCATACACCTACGTGAAGTTAGCCGACAAAAATTATTAAACTTGATTATTTTTAACTTGTCTGAGTATATTTCGTTTGTAAATTGTTTGTGATAAATTGTGAGTCCGTTTTTAACATTTTTGATCAATTAGTTTTTTGTAATTAACAATTTTATTTTAGTCATAATGTCAGCAGACACTTTTTAGTAATAAACAGATTTTGTGATAACTGGTAATTAATAAAAAATCGTTTGTAATTTACAAATATACCAGTGTTACGTTTGTGAATTAATTAATTTCTTAATTATTTGCAAAATACGTTAATAACTGTACAGCGCATGCGCAAAGTGTACTCAGAGTTCCTGCACACAAAGAGCGCGTCGACGCGTGGCGTAGGTTGTGCCATGGACAATCTTCTCACCTTTCTGGAACTAGCGGAAGATTATTGGCCACGCGCCTATAAGCAGAAGTTCTCAGTAGTTTTAGAGCAGCTGTCATATCACGTTTGTTTACAATCTTTTAATATAATCAAAAGATTGTAAAAAGATATGACAGCTGCTCTAAAACTACTGACAAGGAAACGATCAGAAGTGTCACCGATTTTGATGGGCTTTGAACATGTTGTAGAGAATAAAAAAATATTAGACCCATTTTTTTTAGCTGGTTTTCTCAATGTTTAGAAGGTGAAACATCCCTTTGAAAAAAATCGGTATTTCCATTGTGAGAACCTCCTGCTCATAGAACGCGTGGCCAATAATCTCCCGCTAGTTCCGGAAAGGTGAGAAGTAATTAGCTACCGCACCAACTTCCGCCACGCGTAACCAGTGAAATATACTAACTGAATATACTAACTGAAACGCACGTTGCTATAGAAATCCACGGTAGGCGAGTGATATGAGAGAGAAGTCCCAAGTTCCTCTCTTCTTCTTGTCTAGCCCATAGCGTAGTCAAGAAGTGAGGATGAAGTACAAGCCGATCAAGAAGACCAAACAAGGACAGAGTGCTGCTCGAGACACCTTGGCATGCTCTCTCTCATATCGCATAGACAGGCCTAGCGCGCCTTCCAGTTAGTATTACAGTGCGCATAACGCATCGACACACTCTTTGTGTGCAGGAGCCCTGAGTAAACTTCGCGCATGCGCAGTACATTATTAACTAAACTTATTTTGTAAATAATTAGGAAATTTATTAATTCACAAACGGTACACTGATATATTTGTAAATCACAAACGATTTCCTATTAATTACAGTTATCAGTTATCACAAAATCTATTTATTACTAAAAAGTGTCGGCTGACATTAAGACTAAAATAAAACAGTTAATTACAAAAAAAAAACTAATTAATCACAAACGTTAAAAACGGACTCACAATTAATCACAAACTATTTACAAACGAAATATACTCAGAAAAGTTGAAAATAATCAAGTTTAATCATTTCTGTCGGCTAGTAGGTTGCGCATGCATCGGTTTGTACCATGGAGAAAATGGCTACACTCATTCGTCTTCTATAATCTAATTATCTTATTACTCAACTCAACTATTACTCAACTATTACTCAATCTATTACCTTATTACTCAATTCTGTATTACTTGTTTGTCATAAGGATTAATGTTATAGTTATTAATTAATGTTATTATTTAATTATTACAACTTTAAGTAAAATATCGAGGCTTCTTGTGTACAAATAACATCTTGTTTAACATTAATCGAGAATTATGATCGATAATGATTAATTCCTTTAATTTCTAAGTAGAACATAGGGCCTCCTAGGTTTCAATAATCGCTTTAAATTTGGATGTGCGGGTGATTAACCTACAGCAGTATCCTAACATAGTGGCAAATAGAGGGATACACATAACAGTTGCCAGCTATGTGTGAACTAACGATTTAATGTCTCTTTCAAAAGACAGACCAGATTCTCCGCACGAGAGGTCCTCCGTTAATTTCTCGTGGGGGGAGAGAGAATGTAATTTGGAATATTATGTAATCAAATAGACTCAAACCCGGTTCTTTGTGGTTACGAGTAATGCTTTATCACTAGAGCACACTGCCATCCTATAAAAAGTTATAATATAATTTAATAATAATACAGTATCCATTTACTTTATCACATCTCGTTCATAACATAATAATTATCTGCATTAGTTTATCAAAAGCATCCAAATTTAAATGCGTGTACAATTTCCCAAATGTTCACAAGTCATGTAATTTAGGATCATCTACATCAAAGGTGCCGACGCTGTATTGCAAGTGTTGCAACTGTGTAATAGCTAGACTGTGCTGGAACGCGCATAGCCTATCCCCCTCCATTTGATAAAATGGTCAGACTGTGCGTCATAGCGGACAAAGCTATCTCTTCCTTGCGTGTACTATCGAGATAGTTATCAAAAAACATTCTATTTTACTAACAATTAGTTTCTCATTCAATTTTACTTCTATAAGTTAAAAACATTTAAATTAACTTTAATTACAATTTTTAATTCTATAAAATTTTTTATGTTCTCTTGAAATTCAGTTTTATTTAACAAAACATTTTTTCAATATATTTTCGTAAAAATATTTTTAAAACTTAGTATAATAACTGTTAGCATATTAGTCACGTCATCAGCACATCTCAGATAGACAGAGAAAGCCTTATTCGCAAGCAATTATTGCACTCACGTAGCTGAGTAACTGTGGCCGAAGCAAAACAACGGCGTGCGCATTCCACTCTGTAGCTGATTTCAATGGTATAAAGTATAAACCAAGCCTGACTAACACGCGCTGAGCCACGGCCCCACTCGTGACTCTTTCTCCTACCTCGCACTCCTCGGAGCTCGGGCTCGGCTCCCCCCACTCTCCCACTCGACGCTTGTTCTTAACTTGTCTTAAGGTCCGCGCACAATGAAAAACATAAGAAACAAGGAACAGATATTAGTGATTAGGACTTAGGACTAAAGAATCAGGAATAAAGCTAACATTGATGCATGGCTTTCGATAAATTAAAAATGTATTGCCTGTGTTTTTCATTGTGCATCCAGTTTTATTCCTGTTCCTTAGTCCTAATATTTAATATCTGTTCTTTGTTCATTATAGTTTTCATTGTGCGGGGGCCTTTACGAGCATCGTGCGTTTTTTGAAATATCACTTACTGCTTCTACGTTACAACGCGTATGCAAAATGACATTATAATTTGCATTGTTGTCTGAAGAAGTCGCACAACACAAAGCGAGACATTATGATCAATACCATACTGCTTTAAGCGTTGTAAGTAAATAAGAACGTTTACGACACGACGCCGTACGGCATCAATCAAACTACATCGGTTGCTACGGAAAAACATGATAGTGGTGAAAGTCTGAAGCGGTAAGAGTGAGATCGATGGCTCTTTCGCTTCTGGTTAGACAGGCCTGATATAAATTAATAACATTAAAGAACCACTAACCGCTTACTAAACTACTTTTTTCAATTAAACGCAGCTAATATCAGAATCATCACAGATCTGGAAAATTAGGAAAACCAGGAAAAGGCATGTTAAATTGGTCAGGAAAAACCTAAAAAAAAATCAGGGAAATATATAAAAGCCTTGAATGTTAAACTTTGCTCACAATTTCCATAAATTGTCTTATTCTAAACAGTACTTATAATCTTTTAAATATCATATTTAATATTTATAGTCAAATGCGTTCAAAATTCACGCACTTTACAAGTCATTTCTTATGTGTTACTACGAGGAAGCACTTTTGAAACGCTCTTGCGTCCATTTCTTATTTCATGTTTCTCTACTTCTTCTCTTGCAATGGTAATCAACAAAATAATTAAAATTTACTTTTTATTCAGTACTTTTATTCAATCATCTTTTTTCCTCATAACTGTATTCTATTTTTCAATATTTATTTATTTTTTGTCGGCCTAACTTTGCATTCAGGATTATATTATGTTACTAAACTTGTAAATTTGTGTTGCTTCTAATAATATAACCTATTCCTGCAATCCTTGCTTCTAAATATCAAAATTTAAGATTACATGTTAGTCATAGAAAATTCTCTATTATCGAACTACAAAACATGGAAAAGTTAGGAAATCTCAAAATTCATTTTCTGTGACAATCCTAAATGTGTTTGACTGATTTTTTAAAAAGAATCCTGAAGTAACGATAATTCGGTTTTAACATAAATTTTTTTTATTGAGCGGTCTGATAGATCATGGCATACTTTCTTTGTAAACTTTTTGAATTTTTGCAATATCTTCAAAATTGAAGAAAATATAGTACACAAAAATGTGCTGTAACGTCATTTCTTATATAATTTCTTATATAAGAAATGACGTCATACCCTTTGAAGTTGCCGTCATCAAAGAAACTTTAGCAAGCTATAACTTTCTCAAATTCAGGTTTTTTTTTTAAATTCAAAAAGTACTAAAAATCGGCTTAGATTCTCTACGTTAATTATAAATACCGCTTAATAAAAAAAATTTTTAAACCGAATTATCAACATTTACAGCATCGAATTTTTTTCGAATTGGCTTTACTGAATTAAAAAATATAAAAACAAAATCTTTTATAAAAATATTTCTTATTAGACTTTTAAACTTAGCTTCAATGATTCAATGCTGTACTTTGATCTAATTCGAAACTCGAGACACTTTCGATTTTTACACATAAATTATATAACTTGTATATTAAGCGAACGTTTCCACGAACTAACAGCTCTAGGTACAAAAAATGTGACACCAAGTAGTATAATTAAATATAATTTTTTAACTTTTTAAATTCTTAGTCTTAAGTTTATCATCCCGCTCATTATTCTTGTACATAATATTTTAAACGTATGTAAATGGGTTTTTAATTCTGTAAAGCCAATCCGAAGAAAATTCGATACTGTAAATGTCGGTAAATTGCCGTCACTCCAGAATCCGGTAATTATGCAGTATAGGAGAGGCACCTCCGATGACCTTGACCTTGACATATGTTGTCAAGGTCACCCTCCTGAGTGACCCTCAGAAGGTTTTAGCCGTCGCTCGTTTTTTATTAAAAAGTTATTAACAAAAAAAAGTTTGGCGACCTCACACCGATTTTAATGACCTTGATATATGTTGTCAAGGTCATGACCCCGAGTGACCTTCAGAAGGTTTTAGCCATCGCTCGCTATTCGTTAAAAAGTTATTAACAAAAAAATTTCATGTTTGTGTGCAGTGCGTTATGAGAAAATGCTTCAGTGTGTAGAAAATACTTGCGAAGATAAATGTTCTTAGGAGTGGGTATATCGAGTCAGGTGATTGCTACAGGTAGTCAGACAAGGATAACATGGTACCCGTTCAACTATCTCTTTCATACAGCTTGATCGCTCAAGAACAAAGAAATGCTCTTTTCAGTATGGTTATAGTTCAATGCATTGGACTTAGAATATATATAACTGGATGGGAAATTGCCTATACCTCCCGTGGAACGAGCCTGTGTCCAACAGGAAAGTAAAATCCTAATCGCCTGCAATACGCATACGCAAAATCGTCGTTTCCATGGTTACATATATGTTCTAAGCGCGATCTTACCCTTCTCTTGCCAAACAGTAGATAACCATGGCAACGACGATATCTGCGTATGCGCATTGCAGGCGATTAGGACTTGCTACCTTTCTCACTCGCGTCAGGCCATATTGGATTAATAAAAACTGCTCAGTGGCGCCCCTCTTCAAGTGGCGTCCAGGACACGTGTCATATCTTAGATCAGGCTTTGTCAACTTTCGATTTCCGGAATCACATTTCTACCTTTCCATTCACGAAGAGTCAGGGAAAAGGGTTCCTGGATAAATCATGTCTGCTAAATTTCATTTAGCAAAGGAACCCCTTTTCTCCACTCTCTGTGAATGGAAAAAGAAAACGTCGTGACTTTGAAGCTCGAAGTTGATCAAACCTGCCTTAAAACATATACTCCTACATTTCTAGCTTCGTATCTTGCCTAAAATGGATCGGGCGCCAAAAGAGAGAGATGACATACCAGGATTTGATTGTTTTGCACAAATGAGAGAGAGAGAGAGAGAGAGAGAGAGAGAGAGGGAAAGGAAGAGAGAGAGAGGGAGAGGGAGGGAGGGAGAGAGAGAGATAGCGTACCGGACTTTGATTGTTTTGCGTAAGTGCGACGTGACTATAACATAACCTAAAAGAGATTCGAGTTAATAAAAATTGCAAATGCAACGCACCTTGTTCGACATTTGTGGGGTGGAGGAAGCTGTCTGCATCGTAATGTTTTTGTCAGGTTTCAATCATAGACCTAGGAAGAGATAGACGGAGCGTAAGCCTTTTTTTGGTAACGGGGGAGAAATCCTCATAGAATCCCCCGCCCCCGGGGAGGGGCGAATGGTTATGCCGGACTCTTACCGGCTAAAACCCCTTCTGTTCCTCTTGGCACTTATGTGAGGAGGCCCCGGGAATCACAGAATGTATAATGTCCATGGGCCCCCTCGTACGGAGCGTAAGCTTACAGGGTAGGTAAAAGCGCGGTGAGGGGAAATAGAGACCATCTCGACAAACTTTGGTAACGAATGTTTAACCTAGTAAACATTCGTACGCTCGGCAGCATACGAACAACACACGTAGTTGTCGCTTTGGTGTGTGTTGCGAGGATGTGGAGAGAATGCGCTAGCATGCACTGGTCTGGTAGCGTATCCCCTCCACATACTGGCAACACACATCAAAGCGACAACCAGTCGTGTGCTGTCCGTATGCTGTCGAGTGTCCAAATGTTTTTAAGTCTGACCGAAATTTGTCCAGAATGGTCTCTTTCCCCTCGCGTCGATTTCTGGACCCCTATTGCCCATAGTCTCACTTTACGCTCCGTCTATCTCTTCCTAGGTCTATGGTTTCAATCGATACTACCAATATAAGAGTATTACATATATGCCTTAGATAGGGTCAATCGGAATGGACTACCCCTCCGATTTGTATGAACCTTTGGAGATGGCTTCAAGAGATCATATTAAGGTCATATGTCAAGGTTCCATACGTAGGTTTTGAATGGTTTAAAAACTATAAACAAAAATATCACTGAAAGTAGTAAAAATCAGCAAAAAAAGACTTAACAGCTTAAATGATCTTGACCTTGACATATATTATCAAAGTTATGTGTTATGTCTTTAAAGTACTAAAGGAAGCTAATATGTGTGTATAGACAGTACACACGTAGACAAAGAAGAGGCTACGCCCCTCTCCCTGCAGCAGAGGTAGTGGAAACTTGCAAACCTATGTGGAACTGTACAATGATAAAAGTAGTTTTGCCCTAAAAGCAGAGGGCAGTGTGGAATGGATCTCGCTTCGCGTGGAAACTTGCAAACCTATGTGGAACCGTACAACAATGAAAGTAGTTTTGCTCCAAAAGCAGGGGAAAGGTAGACCTCGGTTCGCGTATAAACTTGCAATCCCATGTGGAACTGTATAACGATGAAAATAGTTTTGCTCTAAAAGCAGAGGACAGTGTGGAATGGATCTTGCTTCGTGTGGAAACTTGTAAACCCATGTGGAACCGTACAACGATGGAAGTAGTTTTGCCCCAAAAGCGGGGGGAGTGTGGAGTGAACCTAGCTTCGCGTGGAAACTTGCAAACCCATGTGAAACCATACAACGATAATAGTTTCACTTCAAAAGCAGAGGGGAGTGTGGAGTGGATCTCGCTTCGCGTGGAAACTTGCAAACCCATGTGGAACCGTACAACGATAAAAGTAGTTTTGCTCCAAAAGCAAGGGGAAGGTGGACCTCGGTTCGCGTGGAAACTTGCAAACCTATGTGGAACCGTAAAACGATAGAAGTAGTTTTGCCCCAAAAGCAGAGGGAAGTGCGGAGTAAACCTCGCTTCGTGTGATGCAAACCCATGTGGAACCGTACAACGATGAAAGTAGTTCCGCCCCAAAAGCAGGGGAAACGTTGAAAGTAAAAAAATTAAATTAAATTAAAAGTATTTAATTATATGCGGAACACGTTACAGATGCGCCATACCTGAGGTAGAACGCCGCACGCCTTGTTTACGATTGTCAGGCCAGAATCTAGAAAATTATAGATAGCCCAAAGATAGGACCTTGATAAATAACCTCTAGGTATCGTGACAATATCACCTGCAAAGGTTCATTCCAATCGGAGAAGTGACCCATTCGGAGCTACAGCCTAAACTAGTTCGTATTAACAACGAAAAATTAGTTTTCGTATCAGCGAAGACAATAATGGATCTTTCGATGGAATAAGCCTACTGGAGAAACCATTCTTAAAAAAGCATCAACAATAGTACCTCACGGGTGATGCAGAAAGCTATTGTTAAAACTGTAATTATTATTTATATATCACAAATATATTATTATAATACATTATAATACATAATACATATATAATAGATTACATGTATTACTATACATGTAATCTATTATACATGTATTATGTATTATAATCATATTTGTGATATATAAGTAATAATAAAAAATTTAGTTTAATTTTTTATGAAAATAAAAACTATTTAGCAAAAAAAATATTTTTATGACAATTTGGCAGATGGTACGATCCCTATTTCTCATATAGATACGTTCCTGAGGCACGGCGGCGTCACACGCGCGATCGGCGGCTCGGCCGTTGAGCCAGCGATGGGGGGGATAGGCGTCGGCCTCAAGGTGCTTTGGGAGCGTCGAGCGTCAAGCGTCAATACCCTTGCGTAGATGTATAAACATGCAAATCGCGCAGATTTCAGCATCAAGACGCTGAAATCTGCACGTTTGGACATCTGCGCAAGGGTGCTGCGCGCGTGTTTGACGCTTGACGCTCAACGCTCGATGCTACATAATGGCGCTCGATGCTACATAATGGCGCCTTCAGAAATCGGCCTGAAAAGGGCACCTAATTCCAAGCCCTGGTCTGTGCATAGTTCTGACACTGAGCGTCAATATCTTTGATGTAGATTATCTCAAATTATATGACCTGTCGCCATTTTGGAAATTGTGCGTGCGCTTAAATTTAGATGTTTCTCATAAACTATAAAAATAATTATTATGTTGTAAATAAGATGAAAGTAAGTGGATGCTATTTATTCATTATAAAATTTATTCTTATTGTAGTAATTATAAAATTATTATTATGTATCGACCTATAGTATGGAAGCGCGACGCAAATCGAAAATGTTTCTCAATGTGCAGGAAGAACAGTATGCGATTACGACCAATATCTGTCTTTTTCTAGTCAGAGCCATAACATCTGTTTGCAAAGCCTTGTGCAAATCATGTTTTTCAGTGAAAATTAAATAAGTAATAATAACATGTTTATTTAATGCAAAAGTATGTTTTTATTTAATTTTTAACATTTTTTTTCTCTTAAATTTTTTGTCGCAGAATCAGCGAAGAAAACGAACATTGGCAGTTACGTTCCTGAGTGACTGAAAATTAGACCAATCAGATGCACAGATAGAGATAGAGATGATGTGCGACTATTTGCTCACTCATATTTGAGGACCGGATTCATATACGAGTAAAATAGAGATCGCACAGTTTATACTATAGGTCGATGTTATTATGTTATTATTAGATTACTATAACATTACATTTTATTACATTCTCAACTTGTAACTTCCTTATCATTTGAATGAGTTACAATGTTGCAATGGTAAAGTAGGAATCTCAAGTTATTTCACGTTTCCTACTATACCGACTATTGCAAATCACTTTGTAGCTAAATGGGTGCTTTCCAGTTAACGACACAGGTCGACACAAGCGTCACTCAATCTTTCTTACTAGGGTGTGTCCCACTTATCGCTCGCAACGCTCGTGGAATCATTTCATCCTTGTTGTTTGTCAAAGAGCGAAATGATGCTCGCGAGCATTGTGAGCGATAAATAGAACGCAGCTTAGATGTTGAAAAAAGATAGAATGGAGCTTGTGTCGACTTGTGTCGCTAAAGAAAAAGCACCTAATCCTAGCATAAAGAATTGAGATAATGGAATTGAACAAACTGAATAATCAAATAGAAGAACAATCTGATTAATAGATCTATACATTATTCACACAGATAATGTATATCTAATGTATTGTATTTTTCTGAATGCAGCCACTGTTGTACATATTATTATACATATATTGTATCATGTTATTCACATAACGTATTGATTAAAACCTTGTGGTCTAAAATCTAGCTTTACATTTGGACAATTGGCAACTACACTATCTGTCATGTTATCAACCACAATTGCCAGATCACTTTAATGGGTTACTTGAATAGATAGCTAATAAGATTACAATATAATTCAAAGTATTCTTAAGGTGCTCTCATACAATCTGCTTCACTATATTTGGCGTGAGACACGATGTCTCTTGATAATAATAAAAATACTAATAAAACGACTTTAAGTAGCAAAATACTTCAACAACGTAGATAAAGTAAAATAGTTCAAGATGACGTTCAAAGGATAAGAGACAACTTTAAAAAGTAAAAACTATATATGTATGGTTATAGTTTGAAACATGTTAAATATGTCATGTGTACCACATTTTGTAATAAAAATTAAATTTATGTTTATCTGCATTGAATAATATAGTAAGACAGAATTTCTTACTTAAAAACATGACATTAAAATGAGTATTAACATAATATAATATAACAAACTGGCTTTTTTCGATTTATATATTTTATACATAATTAAATTTCGAAAGAAAGATTAAATAAGTCCAAAACATTTGCATGTATAACTGACACCAAGAAATACCTAACCAAATAACTAAATGTAAAATATAAATGAAGTCTTAAATCCTATATATATAACCTAAAGTTCTCTTGTTAATCTTACGTATATAATTATAAATAAGTATCTACTTACTGTATGGATGACCACAGCTCTTTCATATAATTGAACTCGAGCCATATCGAGATGTCACCAGCACACTTATTTCTTCTATAACATATTAAATTATAGATTATATTATATTAAAATAATTCAAGAGCAATATTTTCAAGCATTTGTGAAAAAAAATAACTTAAGGTAAAAAGGTTAACACATTATCTATGTAAACATTATGCATTAGCATTACGTATATGTTTCATCAAAAAAGATTAACAGACTTTCTAATATAGAAGCGCATAATCAATCTAAGTACACAATAATACATAAATGCACACTACAATAAAATCTATATGATAATTAAATAGAATGTTATAGAAATATATTAATGCGTTAAATTCAATATAACTTTCAAGGTCTTGTGCTTGGAAAGAACAAATGTTTGATGAAAACAAATGTTTTCATCAAGAAATATGTACAAAAGAGTTATACATAACATAATCAAATTTATATATTTGAAATAAAATAATAATGTTCATCTTAGAGCATCGACATTGTCGTACCTGAATGCGAGTGTATTGAACCATTGAACAGAACGTTTATGTAAAACTAGTATTCATATTACTTTAAGATCACTGATCGCACTGCTTGCGATTACATGTTTTCGCAATAGCACAACATTGTCTCGTACGGAACCCGAATTGGTCACCGCACAAATCACAAGTAATTCGTAATTCTCTCGCAACGGACTGCAACGGACTCGACCAGCTCGACCTGACCTTACTTGACTGCGATCACCGAACTACAGCTGTTACACAAAATGGCGGCGATGCTGACGCATGAGACTGAGACGCATCTGGTATGTATATGCGTAGTCCGTAGTTGACTCGGTCGGTCATATCGAATAGGCGATATATCGAGAGAACACTCGATGTTCATATATATCGATAAAAAATAATGATAAATTGATTCTTAGAAACTTCAAAAATAATTGAACAGTTTTTATTTACTGAAATATAATATTATATTTATTTTTATTACATATGGCATAATTATCTTTCTCATCATTGATTATGGAAAACAAAAATACAAGAATTTTTATTTTTAATGTAAAAAACTTTAATATATTATTATTATTGATTGATTATCATAAAATCGTACAGAATATTTTCAAAAATAAGAAACATTTGCTAAAATTCTTTCGCTATCTCCACACCCGGATTGCACTAGTATGAAATTAATTTTATTCGCATCATTATTTCATCAGATTGAGGTAAGACCACTCTCTCAATTTCTAGTGAGGACAACAACACCATCGGGTATTAAATTTTCACAAATACAATCCGGCACAACGGCACGAAATCATTAACGATAAGAGCATTAGTACCTATTTATCAGCCGCAGAAGTCCTGGAATAAAGTTCTCCACAAGTACAAGCTGTAAGCAGTGTAAAACGCTATTCAAATATTCTCTTAAATTATGTAGCTTTACTAGGTAGCGATGTAATGGATGTCGAGGATAGAGACTGACGGAAACGAGAGAGACATAGTTGGATCCCGTGGCGTGTAGAAGCTTCTCATAAAGGATTTAAGGTAGCGCATTAAATTCAATCCCATTTCGTTCTCTCCGAACTGATACTCGTGTATTTGTGCCGGATTAAACCACAATTTTGCATTACACGTTTTGACTATGTAATGGAGAAGTACAGTATCCATTTAATTTGGAGTTTAATACGGAATATATTTAAAACACTTAACTTATGGGATCTCTTCCCTAATAGGAAAAGATTTATAAAATTATACGATGAAATCTCTGGATGAAATTGGGAATGCTGCATTTATGTCTCAATATTTGCAATACTTATAAAAATTTAAAATATTGATAAATATTGATAAATATTTGCACAATTTGTTTCTAAATAGTGTTTCAGCAAAATAGCGTTATGGCGAATTATTTTAACAGAATATTTGCAAAATTAAATTTGGAAAAAGATTGCGTATTAAGAGTCGGCAGGAGACCCAGGCAAACTCAGATGCACTCAGGTGCACTTTATGCACTAAGTGCACGTTAAACTACACTTTACTCCGCATTTTATTTATTATAAATTTTTAAGAGCCAAAATGCAAAATCGGGCTCTTTACCTCCCTGCATTATTATATAAAAATCTATCACTAATCTATGTAACTTATTTTATGAGAAATATCGATATTACGAATTACGGATTCGTAATATCCATATTTCTCATAAAATAAGTTACATAGATTCGTGAATTTTTTTTCATATACTCTTTATATAATAATGCAGGGAGGTAAAGAACCCAATTTTGCATTTTGGCTCTTAAAAATTTATAATAAATAAAATACGGACTCGCAGCGAGTCGCAGCTAAGCCAACCCGACAGAGGTCTCCACCGTGTCTCCTGCCGACCCTTAATTGCAAAATATATTTGAGTTATATCCTCCTGTATTACGTAACATATTCTGTGTTTCTGGGTCGCCGCTAGATGGCATCCTTTCTCGTATGTAAAAATGGACAAAGGGCGGATGGGGTACGATAACGCGGGACGGGAGAGTTACGTCTACACTCGACAAACTTCGGCTAGACTCGGAAACATTCGGAGGATTGATTTATTTCTGCGCACGTGCGGTGCGGCATGCAGGCGACACGTGAACTTCACGTCATGAAGGCGAGAATAGGCAAGAAACGTGAAAGTCGTGAAGCGTTAGAGCCTGTTCACACGAGGCGTTTCTGCCGCGCGGTTGCCGCGCGCTGTCGCGTGGCGAGGTGCGACAACGCGCGACAGCGAGTGTCCTATGGATCTAAAATACCGCAAAGCGTATCGCAGACGCTTGGTTTAGCGGTCTTAAGCCCGGTTTTCACACGCAATGATTAGTGGCGTCAACTGACTGGCATTCATTGGCGCCAGAACCGACTAGCAAACTCACAAGTATTTACACAGTAATTGGCGTATAATATGAAAAATATTTAACATTTATTAAACACACAGTAAATGACAGCAAGCATATAACCTCAGAATTTGAGGTTACATGCTTTGGCCAATAGCCGCCAGTAAACGCCACATTACTAGCGCCAGTTTGTATCAAGTGTTTACACTTGCATTTTTACTGGCGTTAGTCGACTGGCGCGGCCTGGCGCCACCAATCATTGCATGTGAAAACCGGCCTTTATGCTATGTATATGCAGCCTATGCAATTTTGTGTGCGAGACCCTTTAGGTCCAAAGCACAAAGATTGTCGTAACCGTTTAGTCCCGGTCTACAATAGGTGTTTTAAAGCCCTAAGCCCTAAAAAATTGACCAATCACAGTCAATTATTTTCCTCAAATTCAACTATGATTGAACAATTTCTTAAGGCTTAGGGCTTAAAACACCTATTGTAGATGGGCATTTACTTATCGTAAGTCGTAAGTCGATATCGGAAATCAATGCACAAGGATTGACGACGCGTATCCATCGCGTCGCATCACGCGACGGATACGACATACGCTAACGTCAATCCTTGTGCGTTACTTACGTCCACGACTATATCGACTGTCGTATATCGCTACGCCATGTTATGTGCTTTGGCCCTTAGCCGTTAGCTTTTGCTGTTAACGTGAAAAGAAGAAGTAAAAGAAGAAGCCGTTAGCACAGTATAAGTACATACAGTAGTGACACTGAGTCCGCACCTTTGATGTAATGGGTCCCAGGTCACATGACTCGCCGCCATCTTCCTGGGCTTATGAACGCTTTAGAGAGAACGAGAGAGAGTATCTCTCTTCTTGTCTTACATACAGGCTGCCATATTCCTGGTAGGATAAACCGATGGATGCGCACTGAAAATTGAGTACCACTAAACAAGTTCAGTGTCTCTACTGTGTATACTTATACTATGCCGTTAGCTTTTATGCAGCAATAAGTGATCATATGTGCTCCATTGTGCGCAAGCGTTATGTCTACGACTACGGCTTTGGGCCGGTTCTACATTGGTCGAATCGTAACGTCGTAAGTCGCAAGTCGTAAGTCGTAAGTCGTAAGAAATTGACCAATTAATGACCATCTACAAGGGTGTTTTAAGCCCTAAGCCCTAAGAAATTGACTAATCACAGTCAATTATTCTCCTCAAATTCAATTTGTGATTGAACAATTTCTTAAGGCTTAGGGCTTAAAACACCTATTGTAGATAGACACTTACAGTCGAATGTGAGAAGAATAATCAACTGTACCTATATTGTACGGATACCCGCATCGCATGGATACCTAACCCAAATTATCCCTGGGTAGCCGCGGAACCGGTCCAGATCTGTATACAACGGGTAATGGGAGAGCAGGCGGATCCTCGGATACCCGGGTATTCCGAACTCTAGCTCGACGGACACTTATGGCTAAGGGCCGGTTGTTCCAACCTATTGGTAAGCTATCTGATAGTTAAATCACACATGTCTATCTTTGTCCAATGTAAAGGATAAACAAAGACATACATATGATTTAACTATTAGGTAGTTTACCAACGGGCTGGAACAACCAGCCCTAAGTCGGCTAGGATTTCTTGGGGTTAGCTATATATATCTTTCTCTCTCACACTTCCGGTTACGCCCCAAGCGACGGAGCTAATCATAGATCGATAACGGTTTGTCTGATCTCTGGTTAAGGATCTCTACCCTCCACATGTTGCAAGCCAGACTGCAAACGGAATAACATGCTCTAAATGTTCCCGAATCTAAACCTTTGTGTCCACGATGCTAGAAATCGCTTCGAGATCTTGGACGGAAAAAGAATTAACCAATTGCATTAGTCAATTGCTGAATTGTTTAAATATGATTGGTCAATTTTTTCTCCGTCCAAGGTCTCAAAGCGATTTCTAGTATTGTGGACACAAGGCTTTCAAGGTTTGTCGAGTTCGCCTTCGAGTTATTTCCCTTTATCACGTTATCACGTACCCCGCAGGCTTAAGGTCCGGTCTACAATGAGTCGTATGTCGGAGTCGAATGTCGTAACGTAGCCGATGGTCCAATGAGAAAAATTCGTTTCCGAAAAAGAAATTCTCTCATTGGACCATTGGCTACGTTGCGACATCCGACTCCGACATACGACTTATTGTAGACCGGGCCTAAGGCCTTAGCACACAAACTTAAGCACTTGGTACACGAACTTTAGAAAAACTTAAGCAGTAAGACTAAAGGTCTCCGCACACAAATTGCCGTAGCAGTAACGTAAGAATTGTACTTACGTTACTGCTACGGCAATTTGTGTGCAAGGGCTCATAACTACAGTTACGCAGGTATACTATATAGTAAAAAAGCTGCGCAACGACAATATAACGATAACGATACTGGATAACGAGTTACAGAATCGCGGCCCAGAGACTCTAATGTACGCGGTACGGGAGCCATCTCCTCCACATACTACCAAGGGTCGTTTCTGGCATTATTAGGGTGACTATGGCCGGTATTTCTAGGCTGCGGTCCACTTGACACTACAAATGCTTCAAAGCATTCCTCTTCTCCTTTCTTTCAATGAAGAAAGAAAGAGAAGAACGCTTCAAACCATTTGTAGCGTCAAGTGGACCGCAGCCACAGTCAGATCTTATATATAAGATCGTCTTATATAAGTTCATCTTTAGATACTTCGTAGCCAATAAAACGAGTCGTACAGCATCTAAAGATAAACTTAAGACAATCTTAAATATAAGATCTAACTATGAATGCCGGTCTATGTGGTGAGTACTTTCTTAGCCCTTAGACATTGGATGCTTTTAAAAACACTCCATACAAAGTGATGTGTAAGAACCGTTAAGGACCGTCTACAATAGCCGTAAAAGTATGCAGTAAGACATAAGCAGTAAGCTATTGACTAATGGAATTTTTACAATTCAAGAATAATTGACTGTGGTTGGTCAATAGCTTACTGCTTACATCTTACTGCATTCTCTTACGGCTATTGTAGACGGTCCTTTAGATTTATAGCAGAATATTAGCAAAGTTTGTAGAATAGATCAAAATAGCTGGATAGTGGCAGTATTGAAATTAATGAACGTTAAAACCTGGATGAAGAGAAACTATCTGCAAGACAGCTCTTTCTGTGTTCTCTCTTAGCTTTCACGGTGTTTGATATAGCTAACAGTTACACAGGGAACTTAATGAAAGAGGGATTCTATCATCGACATGTATTCAGTGATGGTGATAGCGACAGCTACTGTTACGCGTGACCGCTTGAGATATAAAGGGCTGGTGCTATACAAATTTAGTTCTTACAGGAAATCCTGTCCGAATTTGTATTTGAAAGACATGGGAATACCAGTGACCCGCGATTTTAAGAAAGTATATAAGATTTGTTTTTTCCAGTCACAAAAAAATGGCAAAAGCACAAGGTGCCATTGTTTTGAAATATCTAATACATATATAACTCTAGAACAGATAAAATCACCGAATCTGGTGTAGGTATAATAGATCATGGAATCTGGGACCTCCCATGTCGAGTAGTGGATGCCGATTTTTATAAATAAATCCTTTCACTTAGAAAATATGCCACGGTGTTCCAATTGGAGATAGGAAATGCGCATAATACTTCGAATCGATATTGATTTGACATAGAAAACATTTTGTCAAAAAACATATCAATTTAAGAATCGATTTCGATTCAGTCGTGTGCATAATTTTGAATACTTAAATTGTCGATGCTAAAAAATTCACCTTTTTTCCCCCCGATTCCAATGTCGAGACACGGTACCAAGTACACGCGAAGCGAGACCGCACCGTGACTCACGCGACGCGACGAATTGCGAGTACTCGAGATATTGAGATCTCAATAACGAGTGAACGGATAAGTTCTAACAAGTAGGCTTGATCGATAGCTTAGGGTCGATTTATAAAGAAGTGTTTTTATTTTTCCCTTACGTGCCCTACGAGCGGAGATATTGCAACGCAAAGTCCAAATGTGAAATTTTTTTTATTAAGATACGTCGTCGTCTCTCACTCAATCAAAGAAACGTAATACCGATATACTTGTGAAATTATCGGTGATATTTTAGAAATCATGACAGACCTCTTAGTTGAAATACATTAAAACATACAAAACATCATGTACTTTTGCGACCGCCAACCAGCAAGTTAACCTCAACTTTATAGACAAACACAACTGTATTTTATAATAAAATATCGACTAAAATATTTCACACAAAGCAACATAAATCATACTTACAGGTTTCTAATCACTTTCCATGGCATGAGACTGGATAGAAAATAGAAATCGTCAAACAGATACTCTTTCAGTCACTTCTTATTCAGGCCACGTCCCACGTTCCATAACGCGCTTCTTCTTCTTCTCCTTTTTATGGCCTTCGAGCTGTATGTACAGCTCCAAAGATGGCCAGGGCGAACCTTCAGAACGCGCATATGCGCACATTTTCTATAGTAAACGTTATGCCCGTATCACACTAGCGATTGGCGATTGCATATTGCATCTACGTTTGCGTTACGCTCTTGACCAATCAGAATGTAACTGCTGGCGATTGCGATTCGCGATTTCCGTTCTGATTGGTCAAAAGACGTAGACGCTTCTTCTTCTTTTGTTTAATTGGCTCCTGCCTCTATTCCGAGGACAATATGGCCAGCTTTTACCACTGAATCACTGAATGTTTTGCCAACTGAGAGTAGCTTATAGCTGCACTGTTTGTTAACAAAGTCTGAATCACTGTTAGCGTAGCGAAGTCTAAAAATCTGAGTGGAAATCAATGCAGACAGTAACAGTCGCAATACTTAAAAAAATTTTCCTTCCGGACGAAACACGTCCGAACCGGTCCGCGCACGTTGAGCGAATAAGACGTAGACGCAAACGCAGACGCAATCGCCAATCGCTAGTGTGATACGGGCATTACGTATACTATAGATAAATGCGCGCATATGCACAGAAACACGGAACGCAGGGTGAGATGTGGCTCTTGCCCCTTTTCAGAGAGCGATACGGCATCTTTTCACTCCAACGATAGCTAACGATAGTGAATAGATTCAAGCATCGTGATTGGTTAAATTAACCTCCAAACGCGCGCGGTTAGGGCCATAGCACAGCACCAGTGCCGTAATTAGGGCGATGCCGTCGGTGCCCTTGCACAGGGCGCAAGGTTCAGGGGCGGGGGGAGCACAGTCAAGACGATAAAATAAGTTTGAAATAGGAAGTATAAACAATTCTTCTCCTCCATGGCTCGAACCTCCAAGGGCGTACTGGCTACTGCCGCGCGTCGAGTAGCCAGTTAAGACCAATGCAGTAGTGTCCTGTGTTTAAATAGGACAAAGAACAGGGGTTGGCTGTGGAAGCAATATTTTCTTAACTTCTGGAAATAAGAAATCAAGATCAATTGCAGGATTTTATTTTACTAGGGGATTCTCCCGATGAGGATTTGGTAAAGAGCATGAGGTTAGGAAAAGGTGGCTTCCAGGTTGATGGTAGAACTATTCACGAGATATACATATATAGCGTCACCAACACAATACAAGTTGAGTATTTATGACACTCAATTGTGGCCGATGCAGCGATGAGAAGATTAATTTTCACATTCTTCGCCAATACCAGATATAAGCTGGACTAAGGCATTGGTTGCTGATGGATTCAGATTTCTTCATCCTGCAACTGCAGGTTGGTGAATTTCTTATCTTTTGAAAGAAGATGTGAGCTTAACTTAATAACACAAACTAAAACTTATTTGATGAATTATTTTGAAAAATTTAAAAGTTTAACATTATACCCGCCCAAATTCTAATAATACAATTCCAAATTTAAAAAATACTACTTTTTAGTATTTCCAAAACCAGAAATATAGAAATCACTACTGAGACTAGGCCTGTTCGTTATACCTGAACTTGCTGCACAGTTCATCTTTTCTCTCTTTCTCTCTAACGTGAAGAAAAAAAGAGGAAAGATGACCCGTGCAAGAAGTTCAGCTAAATAAACGAACAGGCCTTATTATAAAGGAGTTGAAGTAAGGAAATAACAATTCTAACAGTTTTACGGGGAGTTTGTCGAATACAAACACATTACTACGTGAAAGTGCTTTATTCCTTTCGAAGATCGTTCATCGCAGACAATGGCGTCGGGAATGCCACTCTCATTTATCGCGTAATGTGTGCACGCGTGCACGAACCCGCGCGCGCACGCGCGTGTGCACGCATATGCGTATATATATTTATATACACATATATATACCTGATGTCTTTATATTTATATATAAATATACATACCCTCTAATAAGCGATCCTAATTATTGAGTAAAGTACCGTCTGATATTAAAAAATACGCATGTATATGTACATATACAATTACAACACACGCCAGGACGGCAGGAATCCTGGTCCAGCGAGACCTTAATAATGCTTTTTTTTTTTTAGAACGAAGGTCATAATGTACAGTATATATATTTTACATACTTATCGTTTCAGCAATAACAATTTTATTGTACGTAGACTTGCAAAAATTAAATAAATTATGACAGTGGTACATCGCGTATTGGACGGAAGGGCCCAAAACACTGCGCAGAGGTGTGAGAGGAAATCATAGATTTAAATTCGTCGAGGTGCAATTGTTTCTTTACACACACACATACATACACACACGCACACACATTTTCTCTCTCGTTCATTCACTCATTCACTTACTCACTCGTTCTTACGCATGCTCACTTATTTCGTCTTTCTTTTTCTATCTATCTCTCTCTTGCTTTTTTCTTTATTTTTTTTATTTATTTTTTTTTCGCCAAATTGTTTTATTTTTTTTTTTTAATTCTCATTTGTGTATCCTGTTTTCCTCATTTTTCTTTATTTCTTTCTGTCGCATTTTCTTCTTTCAGGTTCTCTATCGCATTCTCTCCCTCTCGATTCCTCCCATTCACTCATTCATGCTTATTCTGCGTTTCTTTCCATCTTCTGCAAAAAGCGGTCTAGCTTGCGTAACGTAAACGGACAGAGTCCCAATATTTCTATTGTGAAAATATTCATTGAAGAACGGGAAGCGAAGGAGGAGAGAGCAGGTTATATGATGGTTGGGAGGTAGGAAACAGAGTCTCGGCTTATAAAAACTATCCCTTTTATAAGCATGTCCAGTAATACCAGACAAATAATATATCACGTCTCTTCTTCTCCATTTGATCTTGCTACGTTGATCCTTCCGTGATAATAACGATTTCCTTATATTATTTTTCTTTTCTCTCTCGCGCCGTTTTCTCCTGCTTTTTTTATATTACAATAATTAACATCGTCACATACAGACTTATACACTAACGATATGACTACGCTCCAAACCAGCAGAGCGTTCATCGATGAAGAAGTGAGAACAATAAATTTTAAGTTTCTCGCGCACGCATTTTTTTTCCTTGCTCACTCACATATACTTTACATTTTTTTTCTGTTTTGGAGGGAAGGTATCTCCCACACACGCACACAAACACCCAACAAACAAGCACGCATATACGCTCTTTCTTTCTCTCATTGATATGCCAATTTATTTATAAAATGTTATAAATTATTTGTGAGCGTTTTCTCGTGGCGTGTATAAATGGACTTAGAATGGCACATATTAAGATTCTGTTAGTTACGTATCGATATTTCTTAATTATCGATATTATATTACCATTTCTAGAAATGACAAAAGTCGATATTCTCTGCGAATTAAATTTCTAAATCATCATTATTTCATTACAATTATAGCAATAAAAACGCAAAAATATATACTTTTACAATACCGATATTATTCTGCCATCTCTAAGTTGGAGAAAATAATCGATATTTAAAAAATATCGTTATTATGTTGCCATTCCTATACGAGCTCAGGATCGTTCGCGATCCTTTTAATATTTTGCAACTATTTAGCAAAGGTGCCGCGTGGATTTTTTTTCATCTTTCTACGCCGATCTCACACGAATTGCAATCGAATTAAAACCAAATCATAATTGGATTACAGTTGGATCCCAACTCTATTCTAATTGCAATCGCGTATCGTATAATCACAACAAGATTACTTGAATTACATTCAAACGCTAGCAGTACGTGATTTGATTTGTCTACAGTTCTGAGGAACCAGAGAAAGTCCACAAAAACTTAACAGTGTAACTCTAAATTTTCTGTTGGTAACTAACAAAAATAATGGACAAAGATAAATTCTTTTATACCAACTTTTTACACTGTGTAACAATAACGCTCGTACGAGAAGCAAACCATAAGATATTAATTTGTGACTCGTGTGAAATCGGTTTTACTTTCTTCTTGAATGCAATTGAAAAATTTTCAGCGCGGCTAAGCGCTCATTTGATTTCGTACCAGCGATCGCTTAGCATCGGACTATCTCTAATTAATAATAATTAATTGGCAGCGAAGAACTCTTCAGTTATGCGAATCGGAGAGTTTCCAATTAACCGTTTGAGCGCGAGAAAATGTTTAATATAATAAAATATATATTGCATTATGTAAATATGTATTTTTAACGTCAACTGTGATTATCACACAGATTCTAAAAGAATGTAATTAAATTGATATAATCCAGTATAAAATTATATGAACACAAGGGAGCTTTATTTGAAGTTAAATATGTTGTAAGAATGTTTAAAAGGTAGAATGTTAAAATAATCCAAATCTCTGCAATTTTTTGTAAAAAAAAAAATTATATAGGTATATATTACATATCTTACATAAAAGTACTAAGAACCAAGATTAAAGATATAGTTTATACTTTAGCAGTCAAACGGTTAAATCGCGCGAGTTGCACTCAGCTATCTCGAAATCAACAAAATCGAATATTCTCTTCATTCATTTATCTTGTAATATTAATTGTGAAAACAGTAACGATCGATCTTAAATTAATAAATTGTTGAAAAAATCGACATTACTTTCTAATTGCGCGTCGAAGTTACAACTTTTTGTTTATGTCGCATAAGAAACAATTTAAAAAGCGATACAATAAGAAATTTTACACAACGTTAAAGTGTGTAATCTCTCGCTCCAATATCCATCCTTTCAGAATTTGCCTCTCACATTTACTCCATTTCCCTCCCTCCTTCGTTTTTTTGCAAATCACAGCGATTTGATTTACGAGAATACCTTGGAGTTTTATGTAACTATCTGTACCAGGTCTTTCGCATGCATTTTAAATTGTTCAAAGCGAGAAGAGACTTTATTATTTAATTAATTAAAATGCATGTAGACTTAATTGCACAAGACTACGTTCGGTTTTTTAGAACCTTTGAATCATCTAATCGATTTCCCAAATTTCTCGCGAGTACATTCGAATTACCCATCAGTATGTTAACATACATCCTAATGATTGCTAATGAACAGTTTGACCAATCAATTGGCTAACACGGGTGGAGTGCTCAATTTTTAACCCTTTATAGGATAATACTTTCTTTATAAACTATAATTTGAGAAATTAATGTAATTTATAACAATCTAAGTTCTTTTATATTATATAACTTGTATTAAACCTTAAAAATTATAATTTATCCATATAAATAACTAGCCAAATAAAATTTTCAAAAAGTAATTTTTATCTCTTGTATAACAAATGTGTTAATCGCTCAACAATGTATATCTAAATCACATTAAGTATAAAACGAATCTATAAAGGGTTAAAGATTTCAAACAGGTTCCGGCACAAATAAGGAATGTTTTACAGTACATAGCATTATATCAACATTTAATAAAGTATCTGAAACATTAACAAACGGACTATATAAACACTACATGGCTGCCCTTAGTACACAGCTAGTGAATGAGGATCGTTTCGCTCCAATGTGTATGGATCTCGATCGATAAACCGATTCTCTCATCGCACTTATTCTCAAAAACTGTACACATTATAGTTCTCCATCCAATTCTTTTACGATTCGATGAACATAATTGTGACGTCGTAACAATGCACCCGTGTATCAATTTATAACAAATGTAATTCTCTTTGTTTTTCTTTTACGTAAAAAGAATTTTTATTTTTATTTCCTCTCGTTCTCAAGATATCTTCTTTTCTTTAATTTCCTTTCTTGAATCTCCTCTTTTTTTTTAACCAACGGAAAATTCTCATTTTCATTTTCTCATGAGTATTTCTTGGTGTTGCTGTTATTAGATATGCTTGCTTGATATTCAATGAGCACACGTCATTTTCTCCGATGCATGTTTACAGCTTTTGCAAAAGCTCTCTCTCTTTCAGTCCCTTCGAACTCTCTCTCCCTTCCCATCCTCTCATCTCCGTAGTTTTACATAATCTATCAATAAATCGCTAACATGACGGCAATCCTAATTTGCGCGAACAGACATAATTTCGTATCGTTAGCTTCTCTCTCAATTATTTGTGCACTTTATGTAAAACGCGAAAAAAATCACATTACATGTTTAAAACTTGAAAATAAAAAAGAATGGAAAAAGAAAGAAAAACATAGAAAATGCATCGTACAAATTATCTATCTTGCTAAATTACGAAAGTTCCGAGCGTGGCATAACGATATGAGGTATGAAGCTTCATCCGTTACGAACTGCGCGATTATTTTCGAAGAGTTAATTATTAATAATCAGGAGAGCTTTTCATTTGCGTTTATTTCATTTAATAGCTACGGATGCATTGAATATATTGCGCGTAAATTTTCGCGTAGCGTGTAATAAATATCTCTTTCAGTGTAATAAACGTACAACAAAAATAGCTTAGATCATCGTATAAATAAGATCGATATTAATCGTTGCCCTGAGTGCCTTGGTACCCGGCTAACGGAACTTGATCTCCGTCAGTTCTCAATCTACCGCAGAAAATACACGAGTCGCGATAATGAATACGGGCGAATATGAGAAAGAAGTAAAAATTCAGAATTAATAGTAATTAATAGTAAATGGAACATTTAGATTATACACATCAAAAGATCGAGACACCAAAGATCTGCAATGCTAAGAATTTGTGCAAAGAAATAAAAATTTGCGAATTTAAAAATTTATTCGAACTTCTTCAACGGATTCTAAAAAAATTTATCGAATTATCTAAAGAATTATAAAATTTTCTGTATCGCAGATCTCCTTTTAAGTATACAAATTCATTATCGAGTCGTGCATTACAGCCATTTTATATCTCCCTTTTTGTCCTCTAATTGCGCAGCTTCGCTGAAATCGGTAAATAATTATGCTGAATTTTTTTCTCCTCCATCTTTTATTTAATGGAACGCAGCAACTCGTTGCGCAATATAGAAATAGTGGCTTTACAAAACATTGCCGCAGGAAAACGTAGGACATCAGTCGTTTTCCGGCGACATCCGCGGGCTTGTTAGAAAAATTAGCAGTTCTTCTTTGTTTTTTTCTTTTTAATCATAATAATTATTCCATAGGATCATCGTGTGTGTGTGTGTGTGTGTGTGTGTTTTTGTGTGTGTATGCGTGTGACGTAAGCGAAAAATAGATTATATGTGTTCCACATGTCTTTTTTCACTTTATGCCCAGCTCTCTTCTATCGCTTATATATTTTTTTTAATGTTTCCTCCACATTCTTTTCTCCTTTAATTTTCCTTGTTTTTTCCTTACTTTTCCTTTTCCCCTTTTCGCTACTTTTCTCTATTGTCTTTTCCTCCTTTTTAAATTTCCTTTCTCTTTCTTTCGTTTATTTTCATAGTTTTTATTTAATTCTGAATAAGGCGATGGACTTAACTTCTCTTAGCGCTTATAAACTTAATAAATTTCTTGTTTGTTCGTGAAAACGTGCCAGGTGGTTCTTAGCGTAAATCGGGGCAACTCGGCAGGATATTTCTGAGCTAGTACCGTTAAGAGTATGTGTAGTATCCTTTTTTTTCTCTGGTATATTCATACACCACTAAATGTATTCTGTAGTAATTAGCTTATTATTTCTCATTGTTCCTCCCTCTTTCTTTCTCTTCTTTGTTAAAATGCGTACAAACGGAGATACACGGAATCATTTATAATAATATACATTAAAACGTATCGCGAAGGAAACGTGGCGCGCGTTCGTAACACACACACACTTATCGATTATTATTAACATATTCTTATTGGTTTTTTATTACTCATTACTCGTTATTACTATTTTTAATTATTACTTAATGTTACTTAATAATTGGTTTATTAATAACTGTTGACGTGAATGTTTGTTGCCGATTTTCCTGTTCTTTCTTACCTTCTTTCCCATCTCTTCCATTTCATGATAGCAATCTCGACACATCTTAAAGCACGCACGCAAACACGCACACACACACACACATACTCTCTCTATCTCTCTTCCCCTCTTTCTGACTTACTCCAATTTTCGTGCGTTTTTCATTTATCTCTTCCCGCTTTTCGGAAAAGTTTTGAAAATGATTATATGAAGTTGATACGATAATTATGTGTCCTTTCCTCATTAAATTACGTTAGTTTAAGCTTCACACAGCCAAAAAATGAAAAGCACTTAAAACAGTGCTCAACACTATATAAACGAGTCCTTGATCAATAATTAATTGATTTAATTAATTCACAAAACGGATTCTGATCAACTAGAATGGCAGGGATGGCCGCCACCATGTATGCAGCCCTCGCGTTACAAATTCTTCATGTTCTTTTTTTTTGTTTCTTTAGAGATTTAGCCTACTAAATAGCTTATTTCGCAAGTCACCCTTGTGTGTCGTGTACGTCATTGTGTGTATGCATGTATATGTTGCGTATGTATATGTATACATAATAACATTAGTACTTTCTACTCTTTGCAAACAAATTTTACTTCTCTTCCCTTCACAGAGTGTCGAGCGCGATGTGTTTTCTTTTTCCCTGCGATTTATCTGCCCCGTGTTTTCTCCTGGCATCAGTTACATATACATATCTCAGTATATATATATGTATATATATATATATATTTTTTTTTATATCACACATGTACATGATATATAGGGTATTCCGTTAAATTTGAGAGCCGGTAGCAGGCACTTATTCCACGATGAATTCGGAAACGACTTTCTCGAAGAGAATTGATACGAAAATCTGGATTATATAGAGAATAGTCAGATAATTGAAAGATAATTGTATATTAATAAATAAATTTTAAAAGCGAAAAAAATTCAACGCTCAGCATGTTATTTAAATATTATAAAAGCTGTGATAAAAATAGCGGAGATTTCAAAAATCTCCAAATAAATTCAACTCTGCACGCACATTCATCGAAGAATATAATTTTGCTACTGATTTCCGCGCTTTACGATTCACCCTGTATATGATATATCTACATGCATTTACACATAATACTCGTCGCGGCATAAATCAATCGTCGAAAACGTTATCCGAGTGATAACAAACATTCGCTTTAGTTTCTTACACTATATTATTTTCTGCGTCTTCTTTAATACCATAAACCCATATAATACCTAAATATATCACTTGAAAGCGATCGTCTCGATCTACGAGCGCTCGCACTTGCTTTTTATTTCTCATCTTCATCAACTTCTTATTTTAATATGTCCTCCTTTTGTGTTACTTTTCTTTTTTACACGGGCGGCGTACGAGCATCTTTCACGCCATAAAACTCTTATCCCTTTTTTTTTAAATGCGCAAGGATCCATTACGATTGATCCTACCTTTCGCGTATCGATCTTATGTCCGTAATACAACGCATCTGTTATTTTTACATGATCTCGATACGCATCTGTTTATTTTTACATGATCTCGATACGATTAATTTTTAGCAATTTATTGCTATTTCAGTTCGATAGTGTGAGACGATCGTGTGCAAGAATCGAGTAAGGAAGGATCAATCGTGACAATCCAGAGAGGGGCCAGAAAGGACGGGGGATGCTCGAGAGTGGTGCCGGCACTCTGACCTGCTTTTAATTTATTTGCTTTATCTTCAATGGAATAATTAGTATTCATAATATTCTTGTCCAGCCTGATTACCATATGCGTTATTTTATTTATTACTATTATTACTATTTAGTTAGCCGATTATCTCCTCTTCGCGTCTCCTTCTCGCGTCAATTAGTTAATAGCGACGAATCATTTTCGTTCTATAGCGACAGCGGAATATAATTCTAGCTTCGTAGCGAGAGACTAATTCTTTTCTTCTTTTTAAATTTTTTACCCTAGTTATTTTTCGGAATGCATCTTCGGCTCGCATAATTCATCACCCAATAAATTCTTTTTCTTCCCTCTCATTCATTCTCGCACGCACACAGTGTATACCATCCTTCCTTTCTCTCTTTCTCATCGTGTTTACACGCTCATTCACGCTCTTTGTCCTGTTTTTCTCTTTTTCTGTCTCTTTCTCGGATCATTGGTGGAGGAGACGCTTTGATAATTCAACAGTCGCTTTGTTAATTCTTATACAGAACTGTGAAAAGGGTCGTGAGAAAAAATGTTTTTTTCTCTCTTCCTCCAGACAGAAGGACAGAATACAGGTGACTTAATTTTATAAAAAAGAACATCGGCGACTACTCCCGCTCATTCATTCTGTGCCATTTGTAAAACGTCAAAGCCATTTTCATACTCTCGGTGCACGAATTGAATGTCGAAAGTTACGCTGCCGCGACATCTTGTTCGGGTTTTTCTTTCTCCTTTCTTTGTTCGCATAATTAAAAATACACACGGCATAATGGAAGTTCAATGGATTTTCGGGTATTCGCTTTAATATGACGTTTTCATATTTAGAGACCAAAAGCAATTTTGAAGTTACTAACTAAATCCAATTTCAATATCTCGACGGATATATAATTTTGGCATTATAAATTTTTAAAGTAATACAACTTTTGTCTTATATTTTAATTCAATTTTAGTTTAATTGATTTGAAGGATGAATCAAATAAATGTTAAAGATTATGCAATTATTATTGAAATATTGATTTGTGAGTAACTTTAATAGAGAACAGTTTTCGAAATTAGACGAGAAATCTATTCATCTTTAAAAGCTCGTCATTAAAGCTCCACCCTTCGCGTTTATTTTTAGGCGCGAAAGTCTGCCGATGGAAATCGAACGGAATAACAACGCATCTGGCATTTTACAGTATTTTTTTCTATATGACAAATTTTTCGCGTTTTGTTCGACCGACTATGTACAACCGCCTTTGGCTTGATCGAGCCTACTTGAAATTTTGATACGAATATTTATCGATAATTCCGACGCAGCAACAACGATGATGTAGTTCGCCACCTAATGGCTATTTTCGTGTACTCTAATGGCTACTGGCTGCCTAACGAAGTAGTTTCTCGTTATCTAAATACTTCATCGTAGCTTGTTTTTTTTTTGTTTGATAGTAATAGCAGCAGTAGTTGTAATAGTAATAGTAATTAGTAGTTAATAATAGTAAATAGTAGTGATAAGTAATAGTAGTAGTAATAATAATAGTAGTGGTTGCAGTAGTGATAGTAGTAAGAATAATAGTAGTAGTAATAAATTTATCGTTTATGAAACGTTTTTGCTCTCTCTCTAGCGCTCATGCATTTTCTTCCTTTACTCTCTTTCTCTCCGTCTCTCGATTCTGTCGATTTTAACTAGGCTGGTAGTTTGATGTGTAATTTTTTTATATTTTGTTTTTTTTTTAATTACTTCTATACGTCGTTTCTCGGACTAAATCAGCGAGGCGAAAGGTTTAAGTATTGTATTGAAAGCGTGTAACGTAAATCTTCGTGTAATTATTGTATCAGTAATACATTATTTTACCTCTCTCTCTCTCTCTCTCTCTCTCTCTCTCTCTCTCTCTCTTTCTTTCTTTCTTTCTCTCTCTTTCACTCTTACTTTCACTCTCATTCTCACTCTCACTCTCACTTTCATTCTCACTCTCACTCCCTGACACGCACGCATGTCATCCTCTATCTCTCTATCCCGTTTGCAATCTCTATCGTACTGCGGACTAAAATTTCATTATCAACATTTGTGTCTATTAAAAGACGAGATCAGTCATCTGTTAAATCCACTTCTAAAATTACCTAATAAAGTCGAATTGTTTCCTCTTTCTTTTCTCTCTTTGGTTATTTGCTTCGTCGTTTTCCAACGTAATTGTTTGCTTGCCTAAAACACGGCTGATACAAAATGAAATGTAAGAACAACCAATGTAAATTGGTGTCGACAAACATTTAATCCACAATGCATTAAATAACGAATAGAGAATCAATATGTATCCATGATACGATTCTTATACCCTTTTCTCACCAATTATAGTGCAAGACTACTTCCGCCCTAAAAAACGGAGGGAACATTAATAATATTTGACCTCTCAATCATGTTTATTCTCTAATTAAATGCCTTTTCTAAGCATTCCGCTAATTCTCGCATTATGAAAGACTGGCAATTATGATATTGAGATGATTCCGTTGATTTTGCCGTTCGACAGCAACTATTTCTTTTTCGTGTGTTACCACTACGAATAAAGAAAACTACTTCTTTATTTTTTAAGTTAGTATTGGCTAATTTTTTAATTCTTGCTCCTATATTTTATTTGAACTTTTCATTATGTACCAGCCTTAAACATGCCTTGCATCTTTTTTCTATTCTAAACGAAAATAGTTAACTCCTTCAGTATCAAATTGAATACGAAGATTTTAAATAAAATCCCCCACTCTGCGAATTTCAATTAGCTTCCACTATTAACGGAACTTAATGACAATCAATGGAAAATATAACTAACATTACAGTAATGGGATACTGAAAAAGTTTACGTGAGCGGCTTCGTTTCTTTCTTTTTTGGTCGAATCAAACAGCGATCGAAAATTGATAACCTTGAGAAATGGAACAATGGACTTTGCATTTTCTCTTTTGCGGATTCCTCCTTTGTGTTTTTCTTGAACTCTATGCGAGCGAAGATACGTCCCACGAGTCGACTTTGGAGTTTAGATCGAATCAGCATATCAGAAGATCGATCGGATCGGGTCGATTTGACACCGGTAGAGTGTACTTTGGGGTGACTCCTTGGCGCGATTATAAATCGAGAGAGATGTGTGAAATATGGCAGTCTTGGCAATTCTGCGACGTACTTTCGTCGTACGGGGGGAAAGATGAACAGATTTGAAAACGCGGTGTGAGATTGGGTGCGAGGATCGATTGGCATGCCAATTCGTTCTCCAGACAATCGTTTATCTCAGTATCGCATGTCTTCCTCTTCCTTTTTTTTGACATGAATTACTGTTTAACTTATAGCTCGAAACAACCCAGCAAAAGTTTCTAAAAAACGTCTTGGGGACATTTGAAAGACATCTATAAATAAGAACATCTGAAGTCCTTTAGACGTTTTTTAAACGTTTTTGGGACGTCTTTTGAAGGCTTTTGCTAGTTGGGAACGGCCTCTTCTCTTTCTGTCATCGGCATAACATACAACGCAACATCGTTTCTTTTTCTTTATTTTTTTTCCGAACAAGTTAGAAATCACTTTTACAAAGAATACTAACCCCGTAAAAAATTTACTTATAAGAGAGGAAGAGGAAAACACTATAAGAGCTGTATAAGCTTTCTCTCAACGTTTTACAAGTTTCTATTCTTCATTATCAAAGATACCCTTGATAGCTTAATCAGAAATTATTTTCGTAAGGAATCACACAGTGATTCTTTCATCTTTGAGCTTTAATAAAGACGAAGAACGTGATATACGAATTATTATTAACATACATGTTTCAAACTTGTGCATGCTAATTGTCATCATCACTATCTTGCTTCTGCAAGCAATCACCCGCGATTTTTTCGAGAAATCGTTGTCGCACATATCGAAGACAGAAATATCAAATTGTACACTTTGAGAGATTGAAATTATGATTTGGGCATAAAATTCGCGCGCCATCGGCAGACATCTTCGGTTTTTTTTAATTTTTTTTTCTTTTGGACGTTTCTTATCATTACAATTGCTCGCATCGTCTTGATATTCGTATCCGATTTATTGTATAACATCTCGGAATTCGCTATTCAGACCCTATTCAATATATACACCCCCGTTACTTAATACTGGTACGTTATAGTTTCTCTTCGCTTTGGATATATGTACATAAGCGTGAAGATAACTTCGAATAAGCGAATACCTAGATAAACTTTTATACGATAAGAGCTTCAAACATAAACATAACGTAAAATTGTACCGTAATTCGAATGTCGATAATCTTGAAAAATGCAATCTACATAAGTTTATGATAGTAAATTTTAAGCAGCGGGGGTGCAATTAAAAATTGCTAGAGTAATTTTTGTAATCACACGTGGATATCATAAAAATCGTTTGTGTCATCATTTCTGCAAATATTTCGGATTATGGGGTTATCGATATAATCAATAATCTGAAATTGATCACCCTTTCGTCTTTAAGAAATGATTGAACTTCAATCAATTAACGTCGACGTTATCGCTTTATCAGCATTTAAATGTGTTACATGTGCATGTGTGCGAATGTAACAAGACGAAAAAAATTAATTCCATTGTCGAATAACATATCGTATAAATAGATTCGAAAATCGACTTCGGTGTCCTTTGTTTAAAAAAAGAAAAAAAAAGAGAAACGAAACAGTCTACGCCGTACACACACTCCATCTCTTTCTCTCTTTTTCCTTCCCTCTCGCCCTCCCCCCTCTCTTTCTTTTTATCTCTGTAACCATCATCATTCAGTCCTTCATTCTTGATACATCTCTTATAAAGCGTTCTTGTCGGTTTCCCTTTTTCACCTCTTTCCGCAAGCAGCATTTTCTAAATGTCCTCGCATTCGCGATTTTATCATAAAACATACTTTGTTAACTTACCCTCGCCCTACGTGTACGGTACTCAATTAATTTATATCGATAATAATTAATATAGTGTTATCTGGTACAATCCCCATTTGTGTTGCTTCCGCTACCTACCAGCTCCCCCTTCTCTACTTCACCCGTCTGGCATTCTGAAAGTCGGAGGAGCTCGTAAGGGACGGGGGGACACTCGACAGCGCTTTATACGAGAACGCCGTGATGTTTCTTCGGTTATCATTTGTTATATCTTTATTATTTTTTGTTTTGAACACTGGAGTCGGTGGTGTCGGGGGTTGGGGCCGCACGCGTGCGCGCTCGCACGCGAACGAGGAATATCCCGTCCCCTTCGTTCGCACGTGGGTCCTTACGCGGGGCGCAAGCTCGTTGAGAAGGTGGCGGGAAGGTAGGCGACGATGTCTCGAGAACGGGCTATAGATTCATCCCCATCTCCGCACGCCCTTGGACCCACCCTACCTCTCTTCCGTTTCTCGTATACATCTCAGATGGGAAAAAGCAGGCTCCCCGGAGGAATCACGATCCTCTGTGATCCTTCGCGTGTTTCTGACCCGAGACGCCCCTCGCAATGACGGACCTGGACAGGCTGGCGAGTGATGCCAGCAGCTTACGACTATGATGACGGGTGAAGGAGGCCTACGTCAGGCACCGCAGGGAGATGCAGTTGCCCTTTGACAACTGGCTCAGTAACGGCCACCACGCTGCCACCGTCTCCTTCACTATAATCCATCCAAAACGGGAAATAAGAATGTCGATCGTGATACAGATATCACGTCGATTGTCACGTGGATATTATTGAATTTTCAAATGCGCACCTAGTAGTCAGACATCAGTCTCGATGCTCATGCAGGCTGGATTGATATTGTTATTGTGGCGAGGGTTGCAATTTGACTTCTTCGTAATCTCCGGATGAGTAAATAGGGTGCCTTCCTCTAACTCCATTATATCCGACGAGGATTCCGACATCGAGATCTTCTTCAAACCTGAAAGGTACATGCACATATTCTATAATGAAAATTTTTATTCATTTTTTATCTCTTAATATCGATCTATTTTCAACAATCCTTAAAGTGAAAATATACAATACATCTAGTAAGTTCTAAAACTAACTACGACAATGTTTGGTGTGTAAACACCCAACAGCACGCATGTCTGGGCAAGTATAATATTTCATTCATTATTCATGATTCAACATAGTCATCTTTCTGATATACCTAACACGTTGGTACGATACTTTAAAGCTACGATATTATAAAAATTACTTGATGAAATTCTTAGTTTCTCGTCATCGATCTAATTTTTTACATTATCAAAAACCGGCCTTTTAAATGACTCTTGATTAGTGAAATTTGTGCAACACATTGGAGTATCCTGAAAGGATACTACGGCGTACCTAAGGTGCCAGGAAGATACGGGCAACTAGTCACGTGATTGAAGTTCTGCGATTGCATCTCCTCCTGGTCAGTCTCACGATGATAGAAGTAGTTGAAATTGGAGACGATTACGGGAACGGGCAGAGCAATCGTCAGGACACCGGCAATCGCGCACAACGAGCCCACAATTTTCCCCCAAACTCCCACGGGCCTGCAACAGAACGGGGAGGAATACCGCATTAAATATTAAGGTGTGTAAGGCGGTGCGTTATAAACGCGACGATACTGGGATCATGATCGCAAAATTCGGCTTGGTGCTAGGTGTGGTGTTTCTATCTTTGTGTGAGTCTGCCGTGTCTAGTGTGGCGCTAATTATGCGGTACTATAGTTACATGACAATCTGCGTGCGTTGGCGGAATGTTAAATGAAGGGGACGTATACCACGAAATACTGCATACCAATTGTATCTATTATATATTCGGATGATTCACTTGTATACATTTCCCGTCATTGATAAGCCCATATATTGAAAGAGATCGTCTCTCTCGGTAATATATCTTGACGACTTACACCTTCGATTTGGTATTCTGCCAACGTCGTACGATTCATACCATATGTTTTTCGTATATAAGTATAGCATGATGCGTCTAGTATAAGCGGGCAGCCTAGGCTAGACTAGAAAACTAACTTAAGGATTCGCCAAAATGACTTCTTCGTGAAACCACAAGTTCCTTGGAAAAAGGAAAATTGTGTTTTATTGGCCCACTGAAAATAATACACCAATTGCGGTACTATTTTATTCCATTAGAATTTACATTGACTCTGATCGGCCAATTTATATTCGGTTGCATTTGATTGCACCTCGTTACGGTAAGGCCAGAACAATTCGATATTGCACCAATGATGCACATGAGTAGAGACGGTGGGCACTTGACCGAATCGATGCTTTGAATTTTCAAAGAACAATAAAACAGTCGAGTGTCCGCCTTCTCTTTTGCTGGCGTTCGTGAAATGTGACCGAATAATAACTCGTTGTGCGCCGAAGAGACACGAAAGATTACGGCGTCATTTTATAAGCGCTTAGCGCTGAATAAAAATAACTCAATACTTCGAGAACATAAATGTTTAATATTGCAAAAACTGCATTAATCGATTATACTCTGTCATCAGTACTATGTACACAATTCTACAACTATAATATTAGTTAAGCAACTGCAAAAATTATTGTAATGTCAATTTATTCCTTCAAAACAGTTAGAATTTCTTTAAAAATATAGCTGATCTTTATCTTTTAATTTTGACGTTTAATTTTACCGAGCTTCCTCCTGCTTCTGAACCGACATTTAACGGAGAAGACGCTAATTAGATTATGAACGAGACATAAATTCAATCTAAGCTCTCGTCTACCGAACAAATCAATTGAGTCAAATATAATCAAATCATCAGTGATGTGCTATTTAAATATGAACGAAAAGTTTGTTGTATCCTTTCTTCCACGCTTTCTCTGTATACTTTCTACTTTCTTATTTTAGCACTACTAAAAATACTTTTAATTTGTCAATTTGACAATTAGTTTAACCTTGACAATAACAAACTAAAATTTGCACAAAAATGTTAAAAGAATAATTTGCGTTTAATTTCTGCTAAAGTCGATTAGATCAAAAGACAAATTCATGGTTCAGTTAAATATGTCAGTTAAACATGTTTGAACTTTTCGTTGATATTTATTTATTGATACAGCAAGTTCGTAGAGATGTACGAAACAACTCGTCTGCATTTATGTAGGACAAAGTGATTAAAAATGAATATTACATATTAGTTAAAAAAAGAGATTGTTCCCGCAAGATGTTATCGTACTATGGACCTTCATGATACATGACGAATAGTGATTGTATTAGTGGCAATGGCATAATCTCGAGGAGAAATGGGGGTCGAGCAAGAAAATAACATTTAAAATAATAATTGTGACTATTGTATAATAACAATAGTTTTGGCAATCGCATGCTAGGCAATCGTCAAACATGGGACGCATGCATTGGTCCTTTTCGTTAAACAAAATTTTGCAAAATTAGGAAACTCGGAAAAATCCCTCGTCTCAAAAGCGCACAGCAAGGAAGAGTCAAAACCGAGAAAGAGATTAGATGAAATGCAAATGAATTTGAATGAAATCAAAAGTCTGGATAGTCAAGGATCTCTTCCAGACAACACGCATGTTCCAAATCGGGATGTATGATGCCTCAAAGACGTCATACGTCCCGATTTGGGACACTGTGTTCACTGGGTCTCTAGATAATTAAGCTAAAAAGTGCGTGAACCGATCAATTCGATAGATCGGGGTTCACGCGCAGGTCACGAGTGGTAATCTTTTTCTCGTCGTCGATTAAATAACATACAGAGTTTTAATGTAGAAAAATTTCAATCTTTTCAATCATTTCGACATGTGATGTAGTCATTTTCCATTTCGCTTGGAATGTAGCTTAAGCGAAAATAAAACAAAAAACGAAGTTGGACTTTATATACCCGCGTATCAGGTTTTGCTTAGAGAATCATGGTCGACTCGTCTTTGCTCGGGAGATTTCCCCTTAAATGATCATACTCGCTGTTCCAAAAACTTTCATGTCGATGAATAGTATATCATGCGTGAGCCATGCGGGTTAACGTTATTCTGCGATCACTTAATGGGCAAACACAGCATTCACTTCTGCGCACAGTCGATCACGCCATTATTTGCGTCATTAAATTACTTCCAATAAAGTAAACATAAAATACCACAGGTCGATTGTTACGTGCTTTGACATTTTTCTCTAAGAATCGTGACAATAACGTAAATATATACAATAAATATGAGATTATAATATATATATTTTTTTTTTCGGTGTATTTTTTATTTCATTATTGTTCATTATTCCGTTTTTTTCTTTATTAGGAAAATTTAATTTCCGCATTAATTCGCGAGATAAGTCTGTTAATTTCGAGATAAAGTCTATAGTTTATCAATCGTTCATACTCAACGTTACGGTTCTACTGTCGACGACGTGCAAAGGGCAAGTGTCATATAGTCTTTGCAAATTGCAAACAATATCGGCCATTTATAGTGCGAGTTCATCAAACTACGTTGCGGAGGTCATCGGAAGTGGAATAGCCGCGGCTTGCCTGGACACCTCGCGCGCGGCCGCGCGCATTTCGCGGGCGTGCATCGATCGATACGCAAGAATGCAGCGTAGTATGGTGGCTTCAAATCTCTGCATGATTTTTTTTCCTTCGCTCCAGGGCGGTTCCGAAGTGTCTGAGGACACTTTATTGATTTACGGAAGGCAATCGCGCTCGAGAGGCCTCCTAGGCCGTATAACGGAAATTCTTCTCAAGTGAGGGGAAATGTCGAGAATAAGATTTCACTCAGTCATCAAAAGATAAAGAAAGCTAAATTGACTTAGTATTTCGATATAAAAAAAAACTCTAACTAACTTACGTCTGATATCAAAATTTTTAACTAGGAAATAGATTGATTGAAACTTTGTTTTTCTTTTGAGCCTCTAGAAAAAAAGATTTCTTTTTAATACTATTTTATTTATCGAATAAAGTGGATATTTTCGTAGAGAGAGATATGCAGGATACTCGAGAGTCACGTTTGAGCAAATGGCAAGATGTATAATGCGCAGAAGAAACAATAGGCATCGTCAAGATCTTTACGAGCGTTAAAATTGTGGTGTTGTTGATGTGATCTGAGCCACACTAATTTTACACATTCGTACGTTCGCGCGAAGTGCCGAATAAGCTGCTACATAATAGCTCTAGAAGTTTCAGGGATATGTATATATAGAATGTTTCGACAGTATCGCCGTTCCGATGATGCGTTTTGTAGGAATTTACAGTAAATTAATTTTTAACAAAAGTTTGATTTCTTTGCAACTGTTAGAAAATCGATTTTGAACTTATTAAAAAGGATCTATCATTAATGTAACAAGTGATAATAGCAGATAGCATGAGGAAGTGTAAATAGGCAAAAGCAAAAGTATTGTGAAATGGAATATGAAATGTAATCTGCTTATTAAAATGGAAACATGTAATTATAGGTTGCATAATTGGAAAATGACGTGATAAATAGCAGTTTTGGTTCGTGATATTTAGGGTTTTCCAATTATAATTGTGAGCAACAATATATGAATTTCATATAAAGTGCCTCTACAAAATTTAATAATATTAATGCTTATTAAATATATGAAAAAAATTTATACAACCTGATTTATACAACCTATGTTAAAAATTTCTAATAAGAGGCATTATATATGAATTTAAGGATGTGTGCAATGCATAAGATAGATATCAGTTTCGTAATTAATGAGTGCGCAATAAGAAAAAGAACAGGAAAACTTGAAGAAGTGTATCAGATTTAATCATTTCAATCCAATAGGGAAATAGCTTTAATTATCCCAAAATTCCATATGAACTGCTTAATCATTCGTTAAATATAATGATCAAAGTAGATGGATTTCGGATTAAAGTTAAACTTAAATTTTCCGTGTATTTAAATAAACACAATTAGATTAATTAAAATTTTTATTCAAAATTATTCTCCCGTATGTAATAGAAAAATTCTTATTCATCAAAATCTTGGTCAAATCTGTCCATTATTAACAATTTCAAATAAACAGGGAAGTACGTGATCAACGTAGAATAACCAAAGCGTGCTTCGAGCAACGCGTGCCGACCAGAAGGAAAGGCAAAGATATAAAGGATAAAAAGTGATTGCGCCAACAACCTCGACTAATCGTACTCGACTAATTAGTTATAGAATATAATTCAATAATTATTGCTTAATACTAATATTACTAATATTATTCACATTGCGTGCCAATTGCCGCGTACACTTATTTAAACTTATAAAGTTATTTAAAGTTCGCATTTATTATACATTATAAAACATATTTCAATCCAAATTTTGCAAAAAATATTTAAATAATTAATCAGTGTTGGTGCAATCTCAAAGAAATGTTCAGTGACCAAAAAAAGTCGAGGAGCTGCGTGTGTTTAAACTTCTCTCTCTCTCTCTTTCTCTCTCTCTCTCACACACACACACACACACACACACACAC